>NW_010420082.1:0-4710 GCF_000710305.1 Buceros rhinoceros silvestris | reverse complement strand
ATGGATCCCTCCCCATCACTGAAGTTATACATACTTCTTTTTGCAGAGTTGAATAAAATAGCACGAAACCCACAAGCTGACTGAGTTGTTGCAGGACTCTGTGATTCCACCTGTTCTGAAGGAATACAGAGAAAAGGATGTGTTATGAGCACTATTATTTAAATTAGAAACTTTACTGTGAAATTTGTATTATAGAATTTTGTGCCTGAGCGGCTTAACAGCTTAACTGTTACACAGTTAGACTTAACTCTTTACAAGGTTCTGTGTCACCTGATGCAAGGTGACAGCATCAGGAGGCAGACTACATTGATGAGACTTTTAGGACTATATGGTTTATATGTCAGACCTGGTGAATAAAGCAATGCTTCCTGTGCTCCTGCTTTTCTCTCCGTCCTTCTCACTATAGACTGCAAGGTCTACAGGCAAGTGCTGGTTTTGCTCCTGCACCTGCATGGTGCCTACTCTGCTAGCTGTACAGCAGGACAAATAACACCATCACCTGGAGGAACCTCCCTAAGTAGAGGTCTCCTGTTCCTGTCAAGCTATAAAAAAATAGGGGTGCTGTTGTAATGCGGGAGATTTTATCCTAAACCCAGCAAGTTAAAAATCTTCCCATACACATAAATCTCTCAAAGACAAGTAAGCGATCCTCACCTGGATTGGTTTGATCTCAGAATTGTTACCTCTATATTATTATCAACTTTACTCCTGGAAAAAAAGAGTGTCTAGTCAAAAACCAGAAAGCTGCTAATCAGACCAGAACCAATTGCATCAGCTCCCTGCTCTTGGGTAATGCTGCTGGATGACAGTGCCAAGTTTTCACTTTTGTTTAAGAGTTTTCCCACAAGTCAGCAATGTCAGCTCACTTCCACTTTTTGGCTTGTAATCACAAGCACTTCTTACTTTTTTTTTTCTTTTTTTTTTTTCCCTAGGAGTGCTGAAATAGCCTGTGGTAGATTGGGAGGTGTCATTTCTCCAAGTATTTTGAGAAGTCTGATGGGCTGTGCAGTTAGTGGGTTCTAGGCAGGCAGCAGTATTCCCTCAACAACGTTGTTCTAGTTCCAGTTATTTGTACAGCATATACCTAAAGATCCACAGTGTTCATATGGAAAACTTGCCTGAGAATTTAATACTAAAAAGCGGGCTTGGTTAACAGTCCTAATGACAAAACTCTTGCTTACAGAACCATGTGCAGAGCAGACAGTTACAGAGAGACTTTTAATAACCATCAGTCCAAGAACCTTCAACATTGCTCTCCTTTAAAAAGTGGCAAGATATGAAATTTATCTATTTTCTAGATTCTGTGTTGTATAACAGGAGAAACTGGGAGAGATCTGCTCCTGCCTGAAATTTTGCAGTAGGTGAGAAAAGTAAGAATGAACTGCTAATAGAGGTGAGAAACATCCCAGATACCCTAGTTAAGACACAGCAGCAAACCACACTGTTGTTTTCCTCACCGTTTGAAGAACAAGGGTAGGATTGCAGGGAGACTTTAGTCTGCATTAACGTTCTAGGCAATTCATTAACAGCTTGCAGGAGAGAGAGAAAAAACCCACAGAAGGGCTAGAAAGCTGCAGGTGGATGCTTGATTTGCACCTCGTGGCAGCTCATTGCCCCTTTTACCCCCGACAGCTGCAGTGGGCAGCAACAGGTGTACCCTGTAAAGCTGATTTTCCAAAAAAACCCTGAGCCTTCTGCTCACTGGAGTACAAAAGCTCATTTGGTGAGTCTTTTCTGGGGGAGCAGCTGTGGTAGCTTTTGTTAGCCTGTGTAGGATCTATCAGAAAGGACATCAGAAGGTGTTTTTCCATATGCTAGTGTAAGTATAAGGTCTTGGACTGTGGGTTTTTGTTGTGTTTTGGTTTTTTTTTTCCTAGTGGGCAATTACAAGCATTATTTAAAAATGCTTTGTAGATAAAAAACCCAATATTCTTCAATGAAGGGTTACTTATGTTTGCCTGGAGGCTCTTGTACATGTAAAGAATGTACTTAAATGTAACTGCAACTTTTTAGAGTTTTTCTTTTAGGAGAATAAAGTATCTTTAATACAGAAGACTGTTTCAGCTTCCTGGCATTTATTTTTAAGGAGTAAATCTTTTAAATCAGCCATAATAATAACAAGTAGTCTCCTTAAAATTATTCCGAGTTGCTGAGGACACAGTCTTTAAGGTAAATGTTACTACTCTCAGAAACAATTTTAGAAAAATAAACTTGGAGGTCCTGACTCTGCATGTGTAAGACCAAGCTGCTGGCATGCAGGAAGGTTGTAATAAGCCCGTTTAAGTAAAATGTTGAGTATTTATAGCTATTGAGCTTTGGGTTAAATAAATACTTCTGTGATTATGCGAGGGGCAACTACTATGTTAAATGCTAGTGAAGCATGTTGCTGTCTTATCAAAAATAACTATTTTTTTCTACCTAAAAGAAAAGCAGGGAGCTAACTTCTTGGGCAGGGGGAGGTTGCTTAATTTTGTTTCTTGAAGCACAGTTTGAGTAGAAAAGCTACAGTCCAGTGAAGTTTATATCCTTCTGGGGCCAAGCTGGTATTTATAGCATGCAGGGGGAAATCCCTTCAGGATCAAGGGGTCTGGTGTTCAGCCCTTGCAGGCAACCCTGTGAGTCCCTCTCACAGGCACACATCACCTTGTGAGCTCTAGTTGTAAAGGTGGTGTTTAGTCTTTCTCTACCCCTGACAGAGGTCTGTTCTGTGGTGGTGCTACTCTGATTGACTGGCCATGAGCAAAACCCAGTCTTGGAGGATCTAAGGAGGGTTGTTGCTGGTCACATAGGATACACAGTTAACATACACTGGGCTCTTCACTGCTTCTTACTCTAAAGGAAGTGTTGTGTTTTAGTTTTTGTTTTTAACATTGTGTATAATCTTGTGGGGAGAAGCAACACAGTGTATTTCTAGAGCTGAAGAGTTGAAAGTCAGAGTGGTGGAAGGTGGCTATGTATTTGCAATATTGGATGCAAAAATACCACTTAATCTGGTTCTTGGGAGCCTTAGCTAGAGCTTTATCTGGTACCTTATTGTTACTAATTTTTAAGACTATATATCTCTTAAAGATCTAGTTGTGTGATTTGGTCATAGCTAACTTCCCATAGCATTGCTTATTTCGCCTCTTGTTTATTTCCTGTGCCAGAGAATCAGTCAAGCTGCTGATGCCTGTCAGAGCTCTGATCAAGTCCAATTGCATTCACTGGGTTACACTGGCTGGTGGATGACCTTTGTCAGATGCTCTGCTTTGGGGGTGAGAAACCATGAGCGAAGTCCACAGTGGGGCAGTGTCAGATGAAAGTCCCAAGCTACTCAGTTCGGAGGAGGTGGCTGCAAGGTGCAGGGTAGAGATGGATATGTCGCTTGAAACTTGGCTTTATCCCTGCGAAATGCACCTCCCATGCCTTGCTCATGCACGTGTGCTTCTCTTATCGGAAATATCTTTTAAATATCTGTTCTCCCAGGCAATATTTAAAAATACAAATAGAAGCGAATAGCCTCTGTAGGCTCAGGTAATTCTTTGTGTGGTACCTGACAGCTCAGGTTGTGGCCAACAGTAAAAGAAACAACTGGGGGTTGTTATTTTTGAACTTGTAGGCTGACCGAAATGCTTGTTGCGCTTGCTTTTCCTGCCTCCCCATGCTGCCGCAACCTACTACCTGCAATGAGTAAACCCAGAAAGACAGCTTAATATTTTCCTGAAAGTAAACTTCATGTGAATCTTGGCTTCTGAAACTTGTTGCAAGATGATTTCAGGAAAGCTGCAGGCTCAGAATGCTTCAACCCACTCGTAGTTGTGGCTGCAGGTTTTGACTGGGAGGCTGTGGAAAGAGATGAAGAACTGGTAATGCCTATAGCTGTTAGGAGATGCCTTCAGCTGGACTGTTGTTGCTGACAGACCTGTGCAAACAGCCATGGAACCAGGGAAGGAAGTATGTGCTACAAATGCAATCAGAAGTAAGAGTTCCAACAGCTGTGTGAGCTTTTTGTGCATTTCTTTTTGTAATATAAAAAGCTGTTCATTAAAAAGAAACAATTTGGGATATGTTGGCCTGGTGGGTAATGCTGCTTATTGCTTCCTTTAATATAAAAAGACAGCTGCTAGGCTGCAGGGAGTTCTTCAAGTTTTATTTTTGTTGTTGTTACTGTACTTAAGAATACACAGTGAGATTTCAGAAAGTATCTACTCCTCGTCTCCGCCTTTTCCAAACCTCTGTCACTTGTGGTTCACTGGAGAACTGAACATCACGATTGAAGGTCTCCATCACAGCCCATATATACAGGCTGAGGATTTTCATGCCACTTGACACTGAAGCTCCGAGTCCTCTGCTGAATGGGAGAACTGGTACAAAGAATACGCCTGTGTGGACCCTCCTGACTCTTCATTACCTTGTCCCTGTTTTTTCCAGATACTGTGCCGGAGAGGGGATTTGACAATGTCAGAAGGCAGTGTTATCCGTTATCCTGTGCCAAAGCGGTCATCTTCTAGTGAAAGAGGTAAAAATCCCTGCGGGGTGGGACCCCCGATGCCAAATCCCGGGTGTCTCAAGAGACAGCCTGCACAGGTGACGTGTATGCAGCACTCAGACCAGTAACGACGCGGTTTAGGATCGCTCCAATCTAATGAGACTGCGGAAGGAGCCGAGTAAAGGCTTACATTTTCCCCAAGAAGCACTGATGCCATTGCGGGAGGCGGCGAGGACGGTGGC
>NW_010420081.1:394-16411 GCF_000710305.1 Buceros rhinoceros silvestris | reverse complement strand
CAATCTCTGGACACAGTGCACTTGATCTCTGTGTTAAAGTGCACTAAGGCTGATCTGCTGCCTGGCAGAAGTTGAATGCAGAATATGGAGGTGATGGTGATGCTGTTTCAATCTGAATATTCCTACCAGGCATATGCACATGGGACCCCATGGGAGGGAGGAAAGAAAGGACAGGCAAAACCAGACACATCAGCACGGTCATTAGAGCTGCTGTTTGGAAAGGCTGTATTCCCACTGGCTCCCTCCTCATTAAATCCACCTGAACTGAAGGAATCCAAGTCTAGAGACGGTGCCCCGGATCACTGCATTTCCTCTTGCGTCTCATTTTAATAACATACAAATTATCAAGACTTACAAGCCTGCTTTCCTTAACTCTCACAACTGAGTTACAACCTATGAACAGTCAATATGCAAGAATTCATTGAATTTCACTCACCTGTTGCTTTCTGTGTTCATTTGCCAACTATGATGATACTGATTTACTGCATAAAAAATGTGGCATGTATCCCATTGTGACACTGTTATTAGTGCTCCATGGGTTAGATAAGCTGATGTTGGATTCGCGATCTAGCTGCGAGTGAATGAGTCACTAGTTTTGTAGCTGAAAAATTTCAGCTGGAAGATTACAGACCATCTAATGCTATACTGCAGGTGTCTCTGCATCAAAGTTTACGGCATCTGTCACTGCAGGCTTCCTTCTTTCAGGGCCAGTTTCAACACTAGGAAATGACTGGTTTTTCATATTGCTCACAACCATATTAGGCAATTTTGATTTTCAGTGTCTTACTTTCCACAGCAGGCAAAACAATTTATAAAGCCAAATTTCTTGCTTAGTGTTTCCTTCCTAGTCCTTGGATTCCATTTATTTTGGCCTAGGTAGTAACTCACGCAGATCTAGATAATCCAGTCTCTGGACGGTTCAGCTGACCCTGCTGTTTGGAAGTCCTTCTCTTAAAAGCAAACAAATTAAAACCAGAAGCAATCGCCTGTGTCATGAACAATCCAGTTCTCTAACGTCTAAAGTGTTCCCATTTCTGTTCCTTGCTTTTGAAGATACATACTTAAATCTCAGCAGTTCCATTTAGTTTAGGGTTATGCTAGTCACACTTGGAAACGGTGACTCTTTTTTTCAAGTTTCCTCTTTGAGATGGTAAAAGATCATTGTTAGACCAAAATGGCTGAGCCAAGGTCAATTGACTGCCATCAGGCAGCACGTTTTGAGATTCTCTGTCTGTCACACTGGAGAGGTGTAAAAACAAGGAGAACTAGTGAAAATTTGGATATTATAATAAAAGTAAGATACCATAGATTTTAGAAAAGTAATTCTAAAAAAGAAAACTTCACATAATTCTGGAATGCAAAGATTGAGGAGAGCAAACAAGGCTTACCCTACACCTGAGCATATCTGTGATGAAAGACTCAGGTTGCATGCAGATGGAAATGTAAATGCATTAGGTTTCAAGCGCTCTGAAAACAGGGGATATAATGATAGAATACAGAGAAATGGGAAAGAAAGATCAATGGAAATCTGTTTGTTTCTAGTAAAAATGACTGCTTTCCTGTTTTCAGTTCTATTTAGTTTATAAACATCCCAGAATCTCTGCTTCTAGTACGTACAGAACAACGTAGTAGTTTATTTAAGGAAACTGGAATTGGTATGAGAAAAGACTTGCTCACTGTTTGAGATGGAATCCAATTATTTTTCCCAAAGCAATGACTTTTACTTAGAAACTGAGACGATCTGTTTTCCAATATTGCCTCCGTTCATCATGGACTGGAAAGCAGCTTCAAGAGAAATAATGAAAGAAGTTAGTGCCAAGTAACTTTTAAAGCAAAAAAAATGGTAGAAGCAAATGTATTAAACAGCTCCCAAAAAAGAAGAGATCTTGTTTTGGACCTAAGCATATTTATTCTTAATGATATGCTAAATTAAGAGGAAAAAATCTGTAATAAACTGTTAAGGGCAGTTTTGTGTAATAATTAAAGAAACTTATTTGTAAGCAACTGTTTGGCCCTGCACAGGTTAACAATTACATTTGCTACTTTTGTGATATGCTGTACAAATACCAAACAGAAAGGTAAGGCCTGACTGGCGACCCCACAAATGCTGTGAGTTTCACAAACCTTCCTGAAAGGAGGAGGTTTATAAATATTCTGTGTCATACAATAAAGGAGAGAAGCTGGTGCAAAAGAATAAATATTTGAGTAAACCAAGTATGAAATATGACTGCTGTATTTGATCAAACTCCTTCAAAATACGCATGCGTATGAGTAAGTAGCCACAACTAGAATAGATCTAAATCTGTACAATTTGGCTGTTGCTTAATTCTACTGGTTTCTAATCTTGTGGGACTAAAAACTAAATGGACTAAATCAGGCTTTTCCCTGTTACCTGAAAGAGACTCATTCTTACAGCACATCTTGAGTCACCTGGCTCTCTAGCTTTGTCTTGCTGGAGTCACAAGACCCCCTTTATTTTTACATTTTCTGTGTTACAGATTTTTTGAACAGGCTACAGGCTATTTTGTTCCTTTAAAAGAAATAATTTTTTACTCTGTTTAGCAATCTTTAATATGCTTTCCCTTTCCTGTGTGTTCTTTTTAATTTATTTTTTGTTAGCGAATCCAATAACGCACCGTTAGATATCGGGGGTTTTAAAGTATATGTTCGAAGTTTCCAAAATACCATTTTCTTACGTGCAAGTTCTATGAAATGGGCAGCACTTTAAATCTGTAAGATCAGGATGACTATCATCGGCTGCTAAGGTAGCAGTTTAACAATTAATTCCCCCTCAATAGTAAAACCAAAACCAAAATCTCAGAATTTACATTCAATTATTTTTTAACATAATCTTCTCAGAGAACGTTTCAATACCTTGTGAAAAAAAAAGTTTTACTATATCATAAAAACAACATTTTAGATAAAAAACCTGAATTGGCAAGTGAAACGAAGAAGCAAAGAAGGTAGTTAACCTCCATTGTTACTGTATTTCATCAGATTATTCTTAGAAAATGATATAAAAATCTTACCACCAATGTTTGCTAAGCCTTCTACTATGGTCTCTCTGACCTGTCAATGCAAAAAAGTCCTTTTAGCTTTCTTCAAACAAGATAAACATTTCTTAGGAATGTGCCATGAAACTGCCACAGAAACTACCAAAATGTAAAGGATTCTCTTGCTACACTGGACAGTGCTCTCTTCGGGCCAGAGTCTTTCATCAAGAGAGGAGTGAATACTTCAGATAAGTGTGTAGGCCATTTAATTTTCCAATCAAAACAAGAACATCCCTGACCCTGCCAAAATTTCATGTCTCAGGATTTTTCCCAGGAAAATTTACTGATCACCTGCAGAATCAAAACTCAATATAGACAGACCTCACAGGGAATGGACGGATAAAGCATCTACCCACTACAAAATAATAAATGGTGATTATAAAGCTTCAGACAAGACCCCAAAAAGCATTCAGGACACTAACTAAGGTATTTGAATGTACGTATTTTTGGAGGTCTGATCTCTTAAAGCACTTACACTGTATGCTGAAAGAAAGAATACAGACATCAGCAGCATGTCATTAGAAAAGTCTGTCACACTACAGTCACACCATCCTTAGCAGGTACCTCCTGAAACAGTGCTACCTCATAAGCTTTCAATTACACTTACATATTCTTAAGAAAATCTGTTAAATTCTGAGGCGTGATAATAGAGTCAGGGACAAAGAAATTGGACTTCTAGTCAGACCATGGTCTGAGGAGATAGTATCAAAGGCCGTGGATTACATGTAGAAGTTCTTACCTTCAGTTTACCCTCCTGGATCCACTGACAGAGTTGTAATACACTCGCTTCTTGTTTGTCCAAATAGTTCAGCACTAAGAATCTTTCCCTGTGAAAGAAAAGAACGAGCCTTGATTTAAGAAACACCGGTAAGCATATTTTGAAATCTTTACAAATCTTTTCAGCATTATTGAAACTGAAGGGTTATGAGTACTAATTATGATGAGAGAGCTAATTACAAAGCTCAGAGCTTTGACAGCTTGCCGAGACAGCTCTCTGTAGCAGGAGCTTGACGGAAACTTCAGTCAGACAATAATTCTGTTCAAGTATCAGAAAGAAGAGAAATGAAAATCAGGTGTATCGCCAGAATAAGCAAGTGTCCATAAAATGTGAATGAATTCTTATTCTTTTTTTTTTTTTTTTCTCCTGGGAGGGAAACTAATTCATGGACCTGCAACTAGATAGCGAGTATAAATTAACTTTCTGGCTCCCCAAAATTTTGCATATCCTGCTGTCACAGCTGTTTATAGCGATCAAGAGAAATTGAAATTATCATCAAAAATGTTAATTACTTGTAGCAATGTACTGAATAAAATTCTCCACTGCCTTATAATACGTATGGGTGTATTTTTTATCCAATTTTTACAAGTGCAGTTACGTTAGTAACAGGGACATGAAAAGAAAGTCTCCCCGACTTTCTGCAATGCAATGAATGAAAAATCTTCTAAGGCTTTGCTCCTAAACTCCACCTGAATCCTGACAGGAGGCTGTGCAATTCGCAGAGTCATAACAAAAATTAATGTTTTGCCTGTATATATCTGTCACAAATACAGTCCCTAATTATCTAATAAACCCCCAAATACTAAAAAATGTAATGTCAATAATATCACTGCATCAGCTGCACCCTGACTTAAAAAAAAAATTATTTCCTCTCTGCCTGAACTACTACACTTACAGAGAAGTCACTCTGCACAACATCCCAAAACAGAACCCGGGCAACACCTTTCCCCATACTGAAGAAGCCGGCAGAGACTCCGGGACTAAATCAAGCAACCACAAACACAGCATGACAACAGACAACTATGTTAACATGTAGCAAGAGTCCTTCCCATTTTTTATGCTGATGCACACAAATGTGAGAGAAAGGATTTACTGATGTTGTGATTATAGTTTCCTTTTTCGGTACGGCGACATTCTGTTCTGAGTACATGTGCCTACTGTGGATCTACAGGCTACCTTCCAAACATCAGAGTCACGACATCACGTGTACAATCTACCTGGAACCTGGCCACAAGTTCTGGAGGAGAAATGTACCTTGTGATATTCCTTTCTTTCTGTATTTTTTCTACGTCAGGAGGCAGCGGAGGAGGATAAGGCACATCTTTGTTATACTGAGAAATCTGTCCACACAGGATGATATGGCTATTGCGATTCATCTGTTTGGCACAGCACAAAGTGAGAAAAATTACATTCCTTGGTCTCGGAAACTAAATTTTCTATCAATGCAATAGACTATACTGCAGAATTTTCACATGGTTATCCTTATTTAGAGCCACATTTCCTAGGAAAGAGTGAGAGAATTGCAGGCAGTCCTGTTCAGCCTACAAGAACATTCAAATACATGAAGGCAGGACAATAGTGGAAAAATAAATGCTATTCAGCCTACATGTCATTTTAAAAGGCATTAAATACACGGAGTATGAAACACTGACATCCTTTTTGTCAGAAGGAGAGAGCTATTAGGTCAAAGAAGTTTGATGCAGCTGTTGGATACAACTGAGATTTATGTCCCAAAGAGAGCATTGCCGCCAAAACCTCTCTGCCGTGAGACAGAGCAGTTTCACATTAACAGTCAAGAGAGATGGTCAAGAGACTTTATGGAGGCCCAGCAGAGCTGGTCTAATGTGAAGCCAGAAAACCAAAGCTGGCAGGACACAAGATTACTACACTGGGAGACAAGGCTTTTAGAATATTACCAAGTCTCCTGGCCAAAGAAGCAAGAGATGAGAAGTAGAAATCATGTTTCTATTACTATACTGCCAGGCTAGTCCAAATGACAGACACTATTTCAAAAACCCGACCTCTCCTTGAGACCAGGATCAGCTCCTGGATTAGATCAGTGAAGTGGAAAGCCTGCCGTGCTGTATTGCAGACATTAATTCCGATATGAAGTAATTCAAAGCTGGGCATGCAGATGTTGGAGAATGACTACAGTAAACCCAACAGCTGGTATAATCACCTGACTTATAACTGCATCACTGATGTCTCCACCAACATTGTCAAAGTAAACATCCACGCCGCCTGGGCAGAGTTCACGTAGCCGCTCTGACACATCAACCTTCTTGTAATTGATAGCAGCATCAAACCCCATTTCTTGGACCAAAATGGAGCACTTTTCATCTGTGCCAGCAATGCCCACCACTCTAGAGCAGCCCTCCAGACGGCCAATCTGCAGGTGCACAGTAGAAAACAAAACCAAAAGAACCCCAAATCCCGAACAACAAGGAGTTAGATTATTTATCCACATAAAGGTACCAATGGGAGGGAGGAGGCCTTAGGGCGCATTACAGTTATCGCCGTATCACTAAACCCCAGGTGGCAAAGTTCAGTGCATACTCCCATCTCATGTGACACAACTGCCCCTGGCACTCTTCCCTCGCACCTAGAGAAGGGGGAGGAACAATCGAAATCTGCCATCTTTCCAAACTCACTAACTGCAGGAGGTTTAGTCTGTGGAGTCACCAATGACTGGCAGTACCGGAGAGCCAAATACAGTATAAAATCACAATCTGCCGAGTACCCTACCGTAGCTCATAAAAAGCCAAAAAGAGTGGACCGTGATTTAAACACATTCTTCATGGATTTGCTTATGCATTGTTTTTTCATAGCTTCTCTTTATCAGTAAGTCTTAAGCTTTCCTAATACCTGTTGTGTTTGTACGTGTATATGCGTGTGTGTATTTGTAGACATGCACATGCAAACACACCACAACAGGTTCTGCAAAGCTGAGGATAAGAGAGCTGTAAATCTCAAAACACAAAAGGATGTCATGGAACACAACACAAAACAGGGTTTGCTACTTTTTTTACTGTTTTCTAACATAGAAAACGATGACAGTCACCAGTCAACTCAAAGACTGTTCAAATGGCAGACTACTTCATAAATTTGTATTTATACAATCTACTTTATTTACGCTAGTGACAAGTAATCACCTTGGGCTGTTTTCTCCTATTCTAGTTTCAGGCCTGAAATCTTTCCCAGTGAGAGTGCGAGCCAAACCTGCGAAACGGGCCCTTCCCATGAAGTCACATCTGCTCACGTTTACAACGATTATTATCCATACATTCACGAACCAGCTTGTTTCAGAAGACAGACCTGGTAACACAGTATGCTTGTCTGTCTTCAGCCTACCTACCTGGCCGGCCAAAGAGCCGCAGGCACCGGCTGCTCCACTCACCACCATTGTCTGATTTGCCCCTACAGCCACGTGTCCTTTCTCCTTTATACCTAACAGGGCCGTCAATCCTGTGATGCCCGCTGCACCCAGAAAGTAAGAAAGGCGTCCATTTACAAGCTCTGGAACAAGCTACAAAACAGAAACACATGGTTCGTTTCTTTTTAAGGTGAGGTTTTGCTCTTTGCTATTTGATAGTCTGAGGATAGAAGACTAACTCAGGATATTTACCATGCAAGGTGCAACTGGTGGGGACAAGCCAGCTATAAACTAGGTCTACCTTAATAAATTAGGTCTACCTTAATAACAATTCTATACAAAATGAAACAAAGGTTACATTTCCATAGTTGCAGAATTTAAACAAAGTCACTCACAAAAACTGAAATTATGGAAATAACAAAAAAGCAGTTAGGAGTTTCCAGCAATAGTGAATTATCCCTATGTTAGCCTAAAGGATAAAATAGCATCGTTTTATTAAATACTGTGATTGCAGATCAGTGGCAAAGAGTCCCAAAGGAAGGACTTTATTGAAAAATATACATTGTTACACAAGGATGATAATGCAATGTCCCTAATACACTGTTACCTCTCCACTTTCAACTTAATATGGAACACCCTTTCTTCTGTGGATGTAAAATCTCAAGTAAGGCTTCTTCTAACATATGCTAGTGAAATAAATTGAACTAAGTATATCTAAAGCCTTTTATGTCTTATGATTACTCTCTCATGAATCAGGAGTCCTACTAGAATAATTAAAGAAGCAGCTTTAGGGAAATTTATTAAAAATCCAGCAACTGAAATAATACTGGGATGGCTGGTAACCAACAAAAACATTTTTTTCTTAACAAAGAAAAATGTAAATGAGAAAATGATACAAATTTTGCCACCTGTGAGTTGATCTGGCTTTTCAGAACTGGTTTCTCCAATAACATTGCCTTGGTTTTGACTAGGAAATAGTATCATTAGCCACTATTTAGGAAAAAAAAAAAAAGGTGCAGAAAAAGAAAGTAGTGACAATCTGGGCTTTGCAAGTACAGTACCTTCTGTAGCAAGCCTCCATCTAGAATTGCCATTGTCTGCCAGGGCCAATGGAAGGAAGTTACAAAGTCTCCTTTAGCAAGGTTATCATGCTTGCTCTCCTCCACAACCCCAATGCCCCCACCATCAGCAACCTCCGACAGCTGCCAGGGCAGGAGGTAATCCGAGCCGGTATCCTCATTCATTCGGCAGCGCTGAAAGACAAGACTTTAATGAGAGGCTCTGGTTTGTTTGTGAGCATGGTTTGTTTATGAGCTCAAATGAAGTTCAGATATGTTTAAAACTTTGAACACAGGGGGCTACTTAAAAGTCTCTCCATAATCCCCAAATATCAACCATTCTTTCTTAGATCCTCTTTCCCCTCTTCTTTGCTCAGCACAAAAGTAGGACAGACCTTTCTGATCTCCAGCAGTGTTACCAAAGCAAACATGTTTTATAGATGCTGCCTCAGTCAGCCGTGCAACCAAAGATGGCTGGCTCGGGTCTGACGAGAACCCTATAAACAGCATTCCTTAACTGGATGAATCACAGAAATGCAGGATTGAAAAAAACCACCCACAAGTCATTTAGTCCATGCCTATGCACTGAAGAACAGTTAAATATATATAGACCATCCCTGGAAGAGATCTGTTTAATGAAAGATCTTGAAATCTGAAGTTTTTTATTTATATCTCCTCCTGTAGCCTGAATTAATATTTCAGGATTCTTAAACTTCTCCTTAATTTCAAAGCTAAACCTCCTTTACAGAAATTGTTTGTTTGCTACTACCTCCATCTATGCAGGGAACAAATACCCACAATTCTCTTTATAGTAAACTTTTACATACTAGCAGACTGGGTCTACCTGGTTCTCCTCCTACCTTCCTTTCCATTTCAACCTACAACTCTCCCAACTATGTGATTTCTACCGTTTTGCAGAATTAGGTGCAAGTGCTGGTTATGGCTTCATTTGCTAAGCTTCTCTCTGTTTCCATTGTTTACAAAGTATTGACATATTTTTCTCCTCCCATCACCCACTTAAGGAGAAAATCTGACTTTAATTTGTAATACAGTAATAGCAACATCTAACTTGATTCATTCGTGCGTTGTCTAGAATTTTTTGGCTGATCATGTCCCTCTCTTGCATCATCATGAAATATTCTTCCTCCTCTAGTCACACTCCCCGCAACTGAAAAATACTTCCTTCCATGGCAATAAAAAAAAAAAAGTTTCAAACTGTATATAAAAAAGGCAAAGTTTAGAAAAAGCTGATACAAACAAATCTGTAATGGTATACCAGGGCTTACAGTCTCTTCCTGGTCCTATAAAGTCATACTCCTCTATATACCACAGGCACATTATTAATGCCTAATTCCTTCCCAATGTAACTCCATCAGAAGGACTGAAATTACTAAGTTATACGAGAGATACATTTGTCCTATAAGTTTAACTGTGGTGTTAAACATCATGACGGGTACAGAGGTGAAGATATTTAAAAAACAAAAATTCCGGCTTAGCTCTAAGTCCATCACCTACCATGTAAGGGTCCACAGAGAGATAAAGGGTTCTAACAAGCACTTGTCCTGCTTGGATCATATCTGCTATTGTACTTTGTTCCATTCGGAAGTTTTCAGCCACTGGCACTCCATTCTTGCCTAGAATTGTTTTAAAATCAAACAAATAAATGAATCAATATAGAGCTTCCCTGCATCAGCTTGGAAAGGCCTTTTCTGAAGGCAGTCCTTCTTAGAGTGAGTTAGGCTATTATCTTTACTCAGGTGTAAAACTACTGACCAACTTTCAGATTTTGTGTCACAGACTATGATTTTATAGGTGCGCTGCCACCATCCAGACTGAAGGCCTGCTGATCTGTCAGCTTACACTTACCTGGGATGGTACCAGGAACCTGCACTGACAAGTTTCCATGCTGTTTGCTACACATAACTTTTATGAACAATCAGGGTAAATTCAAAAACCAAAAGGGGCTGTTCCCATTCTCAAAAAATGGTTCTATATACCTCCTATGTGCTGAAAATCCTGTAACTCTCAAAACAAAAGACACACGTTGGGACTTCTTTCACATAACGAAATCATCGTGCACTGTTTTGCTAGTAGCAAATGACTGTAAGTTTTAACTCGCACCTTTCCGTCTCTTTGCTCTGTGAGATTGGGGGAATGCAGACTGTTGCCACGGCACATGCACATGCTGCAGGAGCGTCCCTTCGCAGCTACAGACATACCTCCTTAAATAAACGCTTGCCAGAAACACCTATAAAACATATGCCAAGAGACCCAGAACCAGAGGCTTCATCCTCAGGTTGGTCCTACAGGCAGCAGATCAATCAGACTGCCAACCAGAACCAGCAGCAGTGAAAGGAGAGAGCCAGCTATCCACGTGTGTTTTAAGTTAGAGTGACTGGGCAACTACAGCAGGCTACTGCTGTAACATTTGACGTGCATTAGGAAAGATTTATTTGCAGGTCACACAACAGTTCTTACCTCATAGGACTATTTTGACATTGAGCAGAACACAAAACTCCCCCAAAAACTTAATGCACACATGTGGGTCTGTTATGACAGTTTAGATAGAAACTGACTATTCAAAATACTGTGTTGACATCCATAACCAGGCAAATGAGTAAGCAAGGAAGTAAACAAATCCTCAAGAGTGTAAACTGAAAAAACAAACACTCTGACACATGGGAGGGATAAAAGATTCTGTATTCATGAAAAGGAAAACAAAATGAACAGTAACAAAATATTTTATTTTAGTCATCTCTTAAAATTAAAAAAAAAAAACAAGTGTCAGAAGTAAAAGGTGATGCTTGCTAATCTTTCTTCACTTTGAGTCACTACACTTACTGCTTTCTCCTATATTATGCATTAACCCTTTTTTTCTCACCCACGAGTTTAGGAATATGTATACACAGACTAAACAAATACACTTCTAAATAAACTTTTTTTTTTGCATGCAATATTCAGATTTTGATATTTATATATCTTAAGTTAGTGTCTGTTTCTACCCTTACCATTTTGAAGCACTAGGCAACCATAACACACAAATTGTTCCTTTACTGGAGGGAAATACATACCGGGGCGCGAATTCAGCACTACTCTCTGTATAATCATCCCCGCTTTTGCAGCAATTTCACACTGGATTTCTACAAAGAAAAATATTGTTTGAAGGACTGAAATATAAATTTTCACAAAAAAGAATATAAAGCAAAGTACTTTGTAATTTGGAAACTGGGGATTAAATATGGGTTTTACCAACTCCAGCATCCAGGCTCAAAAATTCTACACAACAACCTCAAAAGTAAAATAAACAAACTTCCCTGTTTATCTTTTTAAAGCTGTGATTTTATAAAATGTTGCAGTAGCAGCTTCTGGAAAGACTGGAAATTATAATGTACCGTGCTCCTTATAAGATTATCACCACCCCCTACCAGCTGTAGGAGACCTATTTGCTCTGCTTTCCTGTGCTGACTGAGAACACTCCACCTCCACCTAAAAGACACTGCGGCAGCTTCACATGCATACGTCAAGTGCAACTCAGTAAAAGGCTCGCACGCGTGCCAGTAATAGCAGTACGCAGGTATATGATAAAAAGCAATCCTTGTGTAAGATGTTCCATGTGAAACAGCAAGTCTTTCCATTAGCAGTGCATTTTCTCCCCAGAAATGGTCTGTCCCAGAGACAAGGAGCTGCTGGGTCACCAGTTGATATGGTGTACTGAGAAATTTCTCCTTGAATTTCCACAGTTTAGAAGAGGACTGTAAATTTGTTTCTTGCAACCGTGACATGCCAAAGCGATTAACAGCAAATAAACCCGATTTAACAGGAGGAAAATCATGATCTTACATGATTTCAGAGCTAATTACAAAATAGAAATGTTGTTACTATTTTCAGCAGAGTACTGTAAACAACTAACCTCCACAAGAAGCAAGGACATTTAAGAATGAAAGGTGATAGCTGATGTCTTTGTCATGTTTGTTTTGCTGACAAGTACAGCAAATTGGAGCGAAGCTACACAGATGAGCCTTAGAAAGCGTACATCATCAGCACTTATCCAACATCTTTATTCTTTGAACACCGCAAAATACAGAACCTTCTGTCTGTACCGTTACAGCGCTTACATTATAGCACTCGCAGACCATCTACAGAAGAACTACACGAACTACAGCCTGGAGTGCTGAAAAAAGTAGTAAAAAAAAGTTATGAGGAGAAAATGGGCATATCCCTGGCCTTCTCCTCTCCTCTAAAACACACAACTGACTCAAACCAAAAGTACCTTGTTGATAAACTAGATAAAGGTTTAACATTTGATTATGTTTGCACTTGCAAAGCTACTTATTAGTCAAAAATTTTTCAATAGTTAGTGTCTTTTCAGTATTTCAAGACCTAAGGGTGCTACAAGAAAAATTACAAAAACAGATCTCAAATGTGTCTTTACAGCATCACATCAGTGAAAAATATGACCACACTTCAATTAAGTTACTAGTAACTGTTTAAAAATGAAAAATGAGCATTGAAAATACCAGAGTTAAAGAAAGAGAAATAGAAATCCATTTTTATAGCCACTCAGCTGACACAATCTCTGGTATAAATATATTCATGTGTAAACCTAACAGGAAGGATGGCCTGAGATAAACTTCGGCAGATCTTGGGTTCAGCATCGTTCTCGACTATAGACTTCCTGTGTGATAAATCCATTTTTATAGCCACTCAGCTGACACAATCTCTGGTATAAATATATTCATGTGTAAACCTAACAGGAAGGATGGCCTGAGATAAACTTCGGCAGATCTTGGGTTCAGCATCGTTCTCGACTATAGACTTCCTGTGTGTTTTTTTTTTAAATACTTTTCAGAATACAATTCCAAATAACTCCCTAATACAATAATCTGCCTAATACAATTACATTCAAGTGGTACAGTTGTTATCCCCAGAGCAGTTGTCTTAGCCTCTGAGAATTTGTGCTAATTCAGTGAGAATTTTATAAACGTCAGACGTGCCCAGTGCGATGTGAAAGGACAACCTTACTCTAGTAAACAATTTGCACACATGCAGAACTTGGCTGAAGTTTATAACCACTAATGAAACTGCTCTGTGCAGAAATGATGAGTTAAGAACGCAGTGAATCAACAACAATCTGACAGCTCACATGAAATCTGGGCAAATCATTCCTCTCTATGCTATTTATACTCAGTTCCAATCTACCCATGGTGTTAAGGGTTTGATCCACTGTTTATAGACCCTACGGACAGGCAGAATGGCAGTACAGCTCATGCCTTACAGAAAGGGTTACTGTCAAAACCACTGACTCAATTTTTGTTATCATGAAACTAAATATCTGTATTATGCAAACACAAAAACCTAATCTGGACAAGAGATGACAAAAAGCATTTTTATTGTGCCTGACACATACTTGAAATATCTGCTGTGATAGTACAGAGGAAAAAAATGAGTAAAGAAAAAAGCCAAAGATATTAAAAGAAAGAACAAACAATACAGAGCAGCAAAGAAAGAAGAAAGTGTGAAAAATACACAGTGTAAGTTTAGATTGCTGCTTCGAATGCCTGAACAAAAATGGTGTTGATTTTCCAGGTCATTTTCACAGCTTTTGGTTGACAAGCCTATGTACTAATTCAGCCTGCGGATCTTCCAGATACTTTGAGTGGGTGGTCAGAAGGTGAGGCTAGCAACTGAATTGTCACTCATTCTGTGACAGCTGTCACAGTAAAATACAACACCGGAGATGGACATTTACTTCTAGCTATGACTGCACTTACTCTACAGTGGAAGTCAGTAACACCATTACACAGCCAATGTTCACACTAATATCACAACAGAGTAAGCAACAATCAAACTTTCCTCACGTTATAAACAATATGGAAGTGATTAAAGAGAACAAGTAGAGGCACCACCCTTTAGCACCATAAACTGAGGAAAGCTTTGGGAGAGACAGAAAAGATTTTTTAAAGTGAGATAAAGGGGATTTGTACACCAACAGGAAGCAACACACATTACTAATTTTTAGCTTTTCCAAACAAATAATCTGAGTTGGTCTTACTCTTTAAATCAAATGGAATAAAAATTAATTGCAAGTTTTACTGTCATCATTCTATGCCAAGATCACCTGACCACCCTCTGAGTACAACAGGAGCACTAAGCAGCACAACACCAGTACTGTCGGGGGAGTCTCAAGTATTTCTTCTTATCTCTCTCCCCTCGCCTTTCTTTTCCCATTTTTGCAGAGACACACAAATGACAACTCCTCTTAAAAATGTTAATTCAATTCCTCAGCACTAAAATGCTCCAGTTTGCTTGTCCTGGGCAAGATACTGTTCTCAGTTACACACACTTTTGCTGAAACAATTCACCTGCTTCCAAGTTGCTGAAGCCCATGCCAGGTGCATTCTAGAGAAAAAATGGAAGAGCAGGTAGTTCGTCCCTCCTGTATCAGGCCTGGGCAGCTTGGAGGAAGAAGGCAGTTACTCAAAACGGAGGACAGGACTGGAAATCTTCTGAAATTGTGGTGTCAAAATGGCTGGAACAAGGATCCTCAGAGGAACCTCAATGAATGAAGTTTCACGGAAGAACGACTCTGAATGAGGAACACGCAGGAAGGGAAGATGGAAAGGACTGGCACAAGGAATCAGTGAGAAAAAGAAACGTGGCAAGAACAGCAGCTTAAAGGCCAGTAAAGCCGGGAAGAGAGAAACAGGATGGGGAGAACTGGAGAAACTGGCAACAATGAACAGGACAGAACCAAGCAAACCGATATGGGAATGGCTGGGCAAAAAGCAAAATAAATGGCAGCCGTAACTGACAAAGGGAGGAGAATGGAAATGGAGAAGTGAATGTAATGGATTAGGCACCCAAGTCCCCCCACGCCCCTAAGGAGCTCTCTATTTGAAGAATGTTAATTAATTGCAAACTCAGGTTTTCAGAAAGTAGAAGCGAGAATCAATACTGACTGTCTTGAATGGAGAAAAACACATGCCATAAAAAGGTAAGTGCTTTTGAGAACTGGACTAATAAACTTGGGTTTCCTGATGTTTCACATCTCATCACTGAATCCTCTGGTGTGAAGTTCCTTGCACAGTGTTTCGCCCACGTGGATTCTCTGACACACTAAGGGACGAGGGCAGGCTACAGTCTTTCCCTCAATAAAGAAAAAAGTGAAAAAGGAAGAATGACAATAGTAGTAGGATCTTGATCCAGCCATCTTTTTTTATATTCCAAGAAGCCTCATATCTTTTGAGGTTTTTATCAAATTTGACTGACATACAGAACAAAAGCTCAGTAAGGATAGACATATCTACACAAAATAGGACTGCACAGACTACTTTTTCAGATCTACATATCAAAAAGGCTGAAGGCTCTCAGGTAGCAGCTCCTGGGCCCTTTTTGCTTTTTTAATGAAGAGTTGCACTGTAGTGGAGTTGCTGAAAATTGTTTACAGATACCAACACACAAGGCCTTATTTTTTCTTGGCCAAATTTCACGTCAGGAATGAACACAAGAATGCTGATTGCTCCCAGAAAGGCAAGGAGCATCCTGCCAGCAGAAGCAGCAGCACGGAGGTGATGAGAGCAATCCCAGAACTGATGAGCCTCTTTCCTAGGTGAGCCAAGTTAGAAATCAGTGCTGTCAGAGACGGAAGACGCACCTCAGTCTGCCTTGTCAGAAGCCACCAACAGAATGACTTAGGAGAGAGGAAACAAGAGGAGTCAGAAGAAACGACAAACGTTCGCACTGACATGCTCCCCA
>NW_010420081.1:0-235 GCF_000710305.1 Buceros rhinoceros silvestris | reverse complement strand
CAACAGGAAGCCCCCCCTGCACCCGCCTGCGCCCACCGCTCGGCCCGGCGGCTCAGTAAAGCCGGGTTCGCGCCCCTGTTCTAGAGATCCGGCGATCCCAACAGTCTCTTCCACCCGCCAGGCGTGTGCCCCCCCTCCTGTGCAGCGACAAGGCCCCCTCTCCGGAGAAACGGCTGCTGGCCAGGAGGGCGCGGACTCCGACCCGCGGGGCAGCGTCCGGGGGTGGCCGACAACC
>NW_010420080.1:0-5764 GCF_000710305.1 Buceros rhinoceros silvestris | reverse complement strand
GACTCCCTTAACCAATTAAATGCGGGATCATCACATTGCATGGAATAATTCCTATTTGTCCAGACCTCAAAACAAGGAAGTTTCAGCCCAAACCAGGAAGTTTAGCTCAAACCGGGACAGGTGGTGAACAAGGTGTGAGCATTTCTGGAGCACCTCCTTGAGGAGCACTTGGAACATTTCTGAAGCATCTTTGCCAGCTTCATCTTCTCTGAAACAGCATGAAAATCTTAAAATCATGGAGACAGTGTTCAGAGTAAGACTCAGCTTCTAGGAGGAGTAGTCTTAATTCTGGAATTCCTCTGGAACCAAGTAGGAATGGAAATAAAAAATGACCAAAAGGTGTAAAACATGAGCAAAGAAAGCTGGGGACTTTGCAACAGGAGTTCAAGCAACATCTGGAAACTTCTAAGAGAGGTTTATAAGAGGTCACCTGCAGACAAGGATAAAAGGCTTCAGTGTCCAGAGAGAGTGCAAAATCCTCCTGGTAGATTCCCAGTTTAAAATCAAATAGATGATCTGCACCATGACTATCATGGAAAAGAATTTTTCCCAGAAAATAAGAGGCACAAGAAAAACTTTGGCCAATTAGAAGCAGAAACTGAAAAAATCATTCAGAAAAGAAAATCAAAGGTTTGCAGGTCACCAAAGGAAAAAAGAGCCTCCTGCCGTAGACAAGCGCTGGCCGGAACACCACCACCATTTTCAGTCTCCAGGAGGAAGGACTGTCTGTCCCGGCTGAATTGGTGCAAAAGCAACGGTCTTTGAAGAGAATACTTCTGGGACATTCATTCGGCTCAGTCCATGACCATGACATACAGGAATGGCGCTGAGATCGGGTGCCTAGAAGCCAGCTCAGTGGGTTTGGCTCTTGTGGCAGCAAGTGCTTGCCTTCAGGAAAAAAGGCCTGAATTACCTAGGCTGGCTGTATGACTAGAATCAACCATCAAACTAGAGCGAGCTGGTCAGCCATGTGCTGCAAAGTGGGGGACAAAGAGAATTCAGCTGAAGGTTCTGGATCGTTTTGATTGAATAACAAGGTATTACTGAAGACTTCCAGGGTAAATTGGAAGTTGACCTGTTAATAGGTTTTCAGTTATGGGAAGACTAGACTGAGACCAGGGGGAAAGATGAAGTGAGAGCACATAAAAACGTGCTGGGTCAAAAAAAAAAAAAAAGAAATCCGGCTATCCTGGAGTCCAGCAATAGATGCCTTGGGAGGAACAGATGAACAGAGTATGCACATAATGAACCCTCCCCAGCCCCGTCTCCCAGGTCCCAGTGGCCCTCAGAGACTTCCCGAGCAAGAAATGATGGCTGTGTTTAATGGGAAGCCAAAGACACTGTGAGAGGAAGGAGGATTTGCCAAGATGCTTAAATTACGGGCTGCAGCAGAGCATTGAGCCAGAGAGCAGACACTGGTGAGAAGTTGGTTAGTCGCTGGGATACCCGTTAGTGCAGCTCCACGGCTAACGCAGAGGGAAGAGAAGTTTCTGTTTCAGAGAGTCCCACACATACCTAGTGTATGTAAAATGAGAGAGACAGAGTCCATGCAAAAATGCATCTGAATTCAGAAGCAGAAATAAAATAACCTGACTGGGAAGAAGGTGGGCCAAGATAAGACACAACATGCAATGAAGCCTTCAGAATGTTGGAAAATGGGGAAATGGGGAAGATCCAGCTTGGGGGGCAGAGTCAGGACCACATTTTTGTGCAGGAGTGTTACAAAAACCTTACAAGGGGGTCATTGGTCGCAAAGACGCTCCTAGGCCATGTGAAATGGGTGCTATTAACAGATGTGGCCCAAAGTCTCCTGGGCCAGCCAAGCTAGACCAGCACTTGGGCTAATGGTGGCCAAGCTAATAATCTTGAAATGGATAGTGGTGACAGGAGAGCGTAGACACTTACAAACCTGGGAAAATCAGATTGGTGGAACAAAGGCACTAGAGCAAAAAGTCAGACGTGATGTTGACTTCAGTGCCCTGTGTGATAAATGCCAGGAACCGTGCCTTACCCCATCAGTTTGGAAATTCCCTTTAAGGATGTGTTTCAAGTGAAGCAAACTTTGCAGGTAGTTGGTTTGCAGTGAAAAGCTGTCCTGCCTCCTGGGGCAGTAAAAAATAAAGCTGGCTCCACTCTGAGGTTGCTTCCACCCCTGACTGATGGGAGGGTCTGAAACCTGCCTAAAGATCTGGGGCCTTTGGAGACTCTCACCCAACAGGTCACTGAGATCTTGTGAATGTTGAACAGAAATGATCGCCATCTGTCTGCTTGCTGTTTCCTGGCAGCAGCCACCATCAACAGATAAAACAACCTTCCCTCTAAGTCCCTCCTCTGAAGTCACTGGAAAGAAGTTGTGCCTGTGAATGAAGTTACTTTGGATAAAACCACTGGGTTCAGTTTGGTCATTCACGATAGATCTGAAGGCTGTTTGTTGACAGGCAGGAGCAGAGCTGAAAGACAGGGAAGATTGCTTTCTCAGCGAAGCCCAGTCTGGCAATTTAGAGGTGTTCGGGGGGCTCATGTAATGCCCCAGCTACACTGGAGAGCCTGGTGGGGAAGGCATGGCATGCCACACAGCAGGAGGTCTTGGATGGCCTCAGCCTTTCAAGAGATCAGTTGTGCTTAGCTGTTTGTGGGTCCATGCTGAGGCTTTGAACAAGGGGTGGTAGGTGCATTTACATATGGCCTGTGTTAAATTCGAGGCTGACAGTCTGTAGCTGGTCCCAAAGGAAAGGGAGTTGTTCCAAAAGCAGGTAACTTCTGTCTGCCACACAACTAGGGATGGGGAATTTCCACTGAAAAGACTGAGAGTGCGTGGAGCTGGCCAGCCCCCAGGTACTTGTGGAGGTGCAAGGTTGGTAGGACTCTGCTCCTGTTACAGAAGGCTTGTTTGTAGATTTGCTAACATTGCAAAACCTTTCATGGACAAGGTGACAGAGGGTGAGACAACAGACTGAGATTTAGCAGTTTCAACTAGTGCAATTCTTTCCAGTAGATGAATTTACTGGTAAGTTTTGTTGGGTTTTGTGTGGGAGGAACACATAGTAAGGGTAAACCCCTGCAGTAGCCCAGTCTGTGAGACTAGGAATCCCAAATAAAATTTGCCTGCTGTTTAAGGAAAATGGCAATTTTGCATCTGCACACTTAACTCCGTGACTGGGCATGTGGAGTAGTGGTGATGCCTTGTCCAGGTGGGAGCTTTGAGACTCGGTGCAAACAATGTCATGAGTGCAAGATGGAAGAGTTGGTTCTCAAGGGAATGAATGCAGAGAAAGAGATGCTAGTTCCTTCTCTTGCAACTTGTAGGTGTGCAAATGCTTCTAGTTCACCCAGGAGAACCTGGAAAGGGCAATGCTAGGGAGGAACTATGGGCTCCTGAACCAGTCTGTGCTGGAAGGTGCATCACAGAAAGGATCCCAGTAGGATATAACTAGGAAATGAGCTGGGAAACTCAACTGTCCTGGAAAGAGGTATACCTTTGGAACACAGCGAAATGTATCTGTGGAGTAGCAAGGGAAAAGCACTCTGGTCATGGCAAGAAAGTTTGAAGTTAACAGTGAAATGCTGCGTAAAAGCTATAGTGCATGGAAACAACCTGTAGAGCGCTTTGTTATGTGATGTCTGGAGCAGGAAGTTCTGAACTTATTGCTTTAAAACTGGCAAAGGTTTTCAACCATACTGGGTTTTTATACATTTCAAAAAGCCTTAGCTAAGCTAAGGGAAAAATCCTATTGGGTAAGATTCAAGAAGGATGTAGAAAATGTGTGCAGGAAGTGAATGCCCCTATTGCTAGTAACAGTCCCACAGGAACACAAAGACACACCATGAAACAATATCTGATAGATTCATTTCATTGATGGGCCGCATTGCCTGATGTTCTCGGGTTTCTGTCTGAAGCAGATTCTGAGGGCTGCAGACTGTTTCACAAAGTGCCCTGGAGCTTGTCTGTGAGGACACTAGTGCCAGACATCCAAGTGAAAGATGTCGTCTGTGTCCAAGTCCTAGGAGGCGTGGAAGGACTGCACAAAGCTCAAGAGAGAAACACCAAATCAAGATCATTTCAGCAAATCTGTGAGGCTGAGATCCCCAAAACATCTCCATGTGACCACAGCCTGGAAGGCTGGTGGAATGCTTTTATGCAGACTCTTCCAATCCATTGGTTTGCTCCTCAGAACTGCATCAAGCGGTAACACTCAGTACATTCCTGTCTTTTTGAAGGCCTTGGGAGTAGTAAAGCACTTCCTCACCATTTTGGTGAAAACCTAAGGACTTTAGCATGCCTTTTTATGGAGTTTCAGGAGAATAAGAAAGAGTTTTGGATCATGAATAGAAGCACATGTTTCGTTTCTTTTTTTTTTTTTGAAGTGGAAATCTGGGCTGTTTTACAGTCTTAGAAAAAACAGTGAGAATCTTAAAAAGAATAAACCTAGAGCTACACTGTAAGACTTGCTGTATAAGGGCAAACAGTACTGACCTGGGTGTTTATGGGGGTATGCAGAGTACAGCGGGGTCCTGAAACAGAATCCCATGCTATCACAAGGAAAAGGTACTAGGGAAAAACATACAGGGGAAACTAAATTTAACGGTTTCACTCTTGCTCTGCTCTTCCCTCACTGTAAATGTAGTTGTGAAAAGCAGAGGCTGGAGAAGTTGAAGCGCAAATCCCATTCATCCCGTCTAGCACCAACTGGACGGAGATTTGCTGGCAGGCTGCAGGAACACTGAATGCACCTCGAGAGCACTCTGTGAGTGGCTGCCTGGAAGGGAACTAAGGAAAGAAGGGGGAGTGCAAATGTTTTGGATTAGTGAGTGGAAAACACCTTACTGAAGAGTACTGTGTAATTACAGGTAAGAAAGGATGTGTCACTCATCACTTCTTAAATGATTTTCCCTCGTTCTCTGTGTGGTGGGTATTTTAGAGCCTTGTCACCTTCAGCTTCTTCAGGATAAAGGAGGTGGCTAAGAGGGCAGGTGTGCGAGAGGAGCTGAGTCCTCCTCAATCCAAGGGTACGGGACAGGCAGGACATTCACTCTTCTCTGTGAAACAGTAACTGCCCCATCCCAGACACCCGCCTGCAAGGCAAATGCAGAGAAGCTAGGAGAAGGCAGAGAAAAAGCCCAGTGAGCATTTTTGGGTACAAGTGCTACTTGGAGCAGGCCAGCGCTGAGCAAAGGCACAGGCTCTTGTCCTATGAGTCATTCTGGATTCAGAAAAGAGGACTCGGGGGTTTTCTGAATGAAGACTCCAGTGAGAAAACCTCTAAATTTATAATCGGTTTCTCCTCAGAGCTGGGATAATCTTCAAGAACCCACATTTTTGGTTGACCTTTAGGGGCTGAAGACAGAATAGTGTTTGTCTCTTTGATGAAAGACCTTTTGCTTATTGTCCTCAGGCATTCTGCCTGTCCTCTTCCTACATGACAAGTGTGCAAAGGTCTGGAAAGGTTGAGATTTTTAGCTAAAAGGACAGGTACCTGTCTGCTTCTGTCACCTCTCCAGATCCACCTGGAATCTGCAAGTAAAAAGAAGCCCTCTGCACTCTATGAAGAAAGAGGTAGCACTAGACAGGCAAGCTGAACTATTCCCTGCTGACCTAGGACAGGTACCAACTGCAGTCAAGCCCCACGCAGGACAGTACAGAGCTCAGCACAGACACTCAACACATTTGACAATTATTAAAGACCTGTTGTCTCAGAGAGAGGGATAAGACATTGTTGCGAAAATAAACCCGGCCTTAAGGCTGACACCGAATAGGCAAGACAAG
>NW_010420079.1:4478-5404 GCF_000710305.1 Buceros rhinoceros silvestris | reverse complement strand
CCTCAACCCTTAACTGTCCCTTCTGTACTGGTAGCCAAACTGTGTTTAAGCAAGTAATTTTCAAGAAATAGGTTAGAAGGATGAATGAGGTAAGACTGTCACACTGGTCAGCACGGGCATTTTAGAACTGTGTTTGAAAAGGTCAGTGTGACCCCTTCTTAGGGATGCAGCAGAAGTATTTCTCAGCTAATCAGAGCTGATCTTTGTGTTTTTCCCTGGACACTCCTGTGCCATAACAGAACTCTGCAGCCATTCTTGCCTCAAGGGGTTCTGAACTCTTCCCAGGTAACTAAGAAGGGATGTGCTCCACCTGCTTTTCTGATGCCACAAGGTAACTAATCACCAGGAAGGGCAAATAACTACTTTCTTTGACTTGTCTTATGCCAAAGTTTACTTTATACATTCTCAATGGCAAGGCTGAAATATGTTATTACATATATTTGATATCTATGGTGACAATAAAGCAGAGAAGAAGGGAGGGCAAATTTCTTCTTCGTAAAATGCGGGGGTAAAGCTGTTTGAGTGTCTAATAATTGCTTATTAATTACTTAGTAATAGGCACATTGCTTTCTATTTGGGATCATGGAAAGATCTCAGTGTATTTTGCAATCTGTTTGTTCTTAATAAGTGAACAAATCTTGCTCATGAAATATATTATTAAATCTATTTTGTTCTTTAATGACTTTGTGTAGACTGAGGATCCTCTTTGCAGCAATGAAGCAGCAATTCAGTCAGGCTCTGTTGTAACCCACGTTTTCAGAGCTATCACAGCAAGGATTTTCCATCAGGAGGAAAAGAACTTCTGAGATGTTGCCCTAGATCACCTAGATTCCCCTAGATACACGTGCTTGGGTGTAGCAATTCTTTATTGGGTGTGTATGTTAAGTTTATATTGGTAACAGGTTCTGCCTTAAGCCCTTCCCTAC
>NW_010420079.1:0-4362 GCF_000710305.1 Buceros rhinoceros silvestris | reverse complement strand
TACTGTAGAATAGAAAATATTCCTAGTTCCATTGAGCCATGTGTTTCATTTTGCACTTCTCCAATCATAGCCCAATGCAAATGTGGGTCTTGACAGGACAGGGCAAAGCAAAAGTTGAATAAGCCCAGCCAAGTACTCCAGGTTTGACACTGGCAGCCAACAGGAAGCCATAGCTTAGATGACTTTGTGGTAATTCAAATACCAGACAAGTGAATTTTGTAGAACATCAGTTTCCCACAGGGACATAAAATCTCTTGGTTCCCAAGTGGAAAAAAAAAAAAGCACCATTGTTTTATTTTTAACAGTGGGAGGCAGGAAGATTTTACTGAGGAAGGCTGTAAGATGGACGTGTTGAGTCAAAAACTCAGTTGTCATTGGCCCTGCAGTGATCATGTTTTTGCACTAAAAGCAGAGATTACTCTGGGAACCACAGTCTGGAATTCAGGAGACGCTTAGAAGGAAGGTTTTTTCTATCTTCACTTGTTAATGATTTGCTATGTGACTCAAGGATAATTGTGTGACCTTGTTAGTTTATCTGCCAGCAAAATGGATGTAACACTGAATTGTATAAATACAATATTAATTTGAAGTTCAGTTGCTATATTTATTTAAAGTATTGTGAAAAATCTGGAATCTACATATGAATGAGCCATTATAAAACACTTGCAAAATATTCTCTATATCTTTAGACTATAGATCTGTTTTCCTTTTCTTTTTTTTTTTTTTTATTTTATTTTCATCTTTTTTAAAGGAATTGTAGCCCTGGCTCTAACAGGAATTTTCAGAGCAGAAAACTTAACTATGTTGAATATGTGCCTCAAACTCATTCACTATTTATTCTTCTCTCAAAATATTCTTTTCAGACCTGGAATTCCATCAGATTTTTAGATCTCAAGCTTTCTGGTCATCCAGGAATGTACTATTTCAGGGATTCCTGTACCGCAGGATACAGTTTTCAGGGACTGAATTCTTGAAATTTTGTTTTCTGATGCTCTACAGGCTGATTACTTCATTGCTTTGTAGCATTCTTTCAGAGTTTGGAAAAGATCTGATAAAAATAGAGTATCTTTCTGGTTTAGCCACGGAGTGGTACTGAGTGGCCCTGGCATTCATCACCCTGACAGCTATTCTTTGGTTAGTGTAATTATTGGCTGGACCTCCAGACTCATCATGGGGAGCAGGTACATTTGTTTTCTGTGATACAATTATTTCTTTTTCTGTCATGCAGACTAAGTGAATTTCCTATTTCTTAAATCTCTTTATAATTCTGTTTGGTTTGTTTCTTTCTGTTAGATTTGCTAACAGCTTATGTTTACTTCTCAGCTTTCTGAACTTGTTCAAACTTTTCACTGATCATTGTGTTTTTTTGTATGCTAGTTATTTTCCTCTTTTTCCTTCTCTGTCCTAATTCCTACTTTCACTGTCCTCTTTTCAGTTCTCTTACCTGCACATTTTACCCAGCCACCTGTTCTGCTCCACAGGCACAAGGTCTGCAAACACATTTAAACAGAAATATGTGCTGAACGAACCTTACTGTCTAGCAGATGAAGGGAGCAGACCACACGTGGAGTGACCCGTTCATGAACAGAAGCACTTGTGCTTCTTTACACTTTGTGAACTACATGATTTTGCTGCTCTGGATTCAATCATTGGTTAATTATAATTATTTACTTTCTGCACGCAGCACTCCTTGTTGGAACAACTGTTTCCACTGAAATTAAAACTCCATTTGAAAACTAAGTCCTAAGGTGCATATTTTTGCAGATATGCACATCCACCAATAAACACAGGAGTAAAAAATATAGAAAAAAGTGCCTCATTTTTTCCCTATTTACTAACATTGAAATGCTAAAACTTGTGCTTAACTTGGAAGTTATTGACAGATCAATTTGAATCAGTGACTAAACCCCCACCACTCCCAGAGACACTTATTCCAAAATTATTCTGTTTCTCTTAATTTCTTTGGTTTTAATCTTTTTTCATTTTATTATCATTGGATTAACCTTGGTTTAGTCAGTTTTGAAAATTGATAAATTTTACATTGAATCTCGTCTCTGTTAGGTTGATTTATAAACCACGTATAATACCTTTCCCCTCGCTCTTCTTATAATTCCTGTTCTTTTTTCTACAGGTTGGAGGATTTTTTTTTTTTCCTTAATGTAAACAGAGCATTTCTTCAAGCGCTGAACCTCTTGGCTTTCATCTCCAGTATCTTTTGTATTCTTTCTGTCAGACTCTTTGTTCGGAGAGTGATCTTGGCTTTTGTTGAAGTGTGCATCATAAAAGAGAAATAAATGGAAGTCTCCTGGTCCAATTCCCTCAGACTATTGTGGCATTGTTCCCGATTTAGTATTTTTCAATACTTCATCTATTTTGAAATATCAAAAGATACAAAGGTGTTAGTTATTTGTATTAGAAAAGTATCCAGTAGCTTAATAGCTCCCTACTCCCTAACCCCTAACTTATCTTCTTCACACTCAACTATTTTTCCTCATTAATGTTATTTGCATATTGTACTTCTAAGTTTGTAAGAACTGCAAGTGTACCCTTCTTTTCCAGTGAGTTTAATAATATTCTTTCTTGACCTTATAGCTATGATTTCATGCCTGCCTCTTACTACTATTTTTAAAATATTTTTAAAATTTCTGCAGATTTTTTTTTTGTTACCAGTATTAGTCTTTTTTCTGGCCTCTATTTAAAGCTTTGTCTTCATTAATTGTGATGGATTTTAATAATTCTCTTCCACCGCAAATTTCACTAGTGTCTCCAGTACCTTTTTCTGCATGGTACTGAAGATGAAGACTTTTTACTTAGCAGTCCTGTCAGTCTCTGAGGAGGAGACTGGATTCGTAGTAAGTGATCATCAAATTAAATTGACAATTCCTGCAATGGGAACAAAAACCATAGCGCATGTGTTGTGTTTTGAGTTCCTTGACAATCTGCAAGAGAATGTGGAAGTACAGAGTAAGAAAATTATTCATTTCTGTAGGGGACCAAGACCCTGGGAGGGAGAACAAGTAGTTTCCTCTCTATTCTTTTGTCTCCAGATTTAATGAACCTGGCAGGACTTGCCTTGAAAGATAAGTTGCCAATAGCTGGCTTGGAATGTGCCTGCAGAGCAACCTGTCACAGTGTAAGAACTGGTTCTCTCTGGGGATTTGTGCAACCTTCTATTGGATAAAGTCTCCCCCTTGTACAAGTGGGGATATCTGCATTCAATCTAGGGAATGACACAGTTGAAAAAAGAGAGAGATTTTCAGATTTTTATTTTGTAAACTTCAGAGAACTTCAGGACATGTGGTACACATAAGCCATGGGCACCCTTCCATTGCCAAATTCTCTTGAACTGGATGAAGATTTTGTGGTAGGTGTTGCCTCAAAGGACAGCTTAGAAACCTGTGTCTCTGTCACGAGAGCACAAGAGACAGAGAGGCTTAAATCAGACGGAGTGCTTTTACGGTCCTGCAAACACTGTGAATGTTCCCTCCTTCTCCTGGAGGCACGTTAGAAAGGTAGAAGTTGGGACAGGGTTAGGGGGCTCCTGGAGGGAGAGAGCTGGGTGTGATAAAAAGTCTTTAGACAGATGGATCTGATAGAACTGGAAAGTCTGGTGAGCCTTTCTGGAGTTCAAGAGAAAATACCAAATGCGAGAGCAGTGTTGTAGACATGTTGAAGAGGAGTAAGCTTACAGCAGGGCAGCTTGCTGCTCTGGATTTTTCTTCACTAACCCTCTGTACTCAAGACAATTCAGAAAGAGTACCTGATTGACTCTACCTGAGCTGGACCAGGGATGAGGGGGAAAAGAAACTTCAGAGGCTCTGGGAATGCGTTTGGATATTTGAAAATCTTACATAATTTGTGTTGTCGCTGTCATTGCTTATTGTCTTAAAGAGCTACAAGTCTGCTTGTTTCTTCAATTTTCACGCTGTTTAAAGATGGGAATTTTCAACTGCTGGTGGCTTTGCTGTCTCCATGTTGCCATATTTCTCTCTGTGATTTCATGATACGTATGAACACATTCAACTTTAGAACATTGAAGAGGTGGATTTTCATGAATCTCTTGATTTCTTTGCTGGGTGAATGGTCGGCTTTCCCAGCCTTAAATGCTCTCTGCATTTTAATTAATTGATCATGTGAACTCAGATGTTTTGGCTTTTCACTTCCAAAGCAATGACATTATTAATGTGCATTAGAAAACAGAGATTCTGAAATGCTTGGTGCTCCACGGGACAGTATTTGGAAATGTAATTTATTACAGGAACTACTGTCACCCAGCACCCCCAAGTCCCCTTTTCCAGGGCTGCTCTTCAGCCTCCTCTCTCCCACTTTAGACTTGTGCCTGGCATTACTCCATCCCAGGTG
>NW_010420078.1:541-846 GCF_000710305.1 Buceros rhinoceros silvestris | reverse complement strand
CCCCACCCCGAAGGAGACCACCCCGTTGTTGTTCACCTGCGGGAAGAAGCCGTCACCCCGGGGTGACCACCCCGTGGTGACCATGTTATGGTCACCAACCCCGTGATGGTGACCAGTGCATGGTGACCACATCATGGTGACCACATCATGGTGACCACCCTGTGGTGACCACCCCGTGGTGAGCACATCATGGTGACCACACCATGGAGACCAACCCATGGTGACCACCCCACGGTGACCACTCTGTGGTGACCACTCTGTAGTGACCAACCCGTGGTGACCAACTCATGGTGAACACCCCACGC
>NW_010420078.1:0-297 GCF_000710305.1 Buceros rhinoceros silvestris | reverse complement strand
AACTCATAGTGACCACCCCGTGGTGACCACATCGTGGCGACCAGCCCGTGGTGATCAACTCATAGTGACCACCCCGTGGTGACCACCCCGTGGTGATCAACTCACAGTGACCACCCCGTGGTGACCACATCGTGGTGACCACCCCGTGGTGACCATCTCATGGTGGCCGCCCCCCTCCAGTGATGTCTTCAACCATGGTGACCCCAGTCACGGCATCTCCAGCTGTGGTGGCCCCAACTTTGGTGGCCTCCAACCGTGGTAACCCTCAACCCATGGTGGTCCCCAAGCCACGGTGTC
>NW_010420077.1:1247-1624 GCF_000710305.1 Buceros rhinoceros silvestris | reverse complement strand
TTATCTTATATATTTTTATTCTATAAAAAACTAAATACATATGCACCTTATAGTTTTACATTAGCCTTTTTAGAATAATTACTATATATATGTTGTGTAGGAATCCTGAGAGATCTCCACTTGATAAAGGCTCATTGCTTTTTTTTCCTAACTTTTTTAATGTTTCTTCCTACAGGTGAAGGTAAAAGCACATAGGCTCCCTGGCCTGTCAAACAAAATGCTTAGAGACACTGTCTTTCTTAATACCTATTCCTTTTGCAACCAAATCAGGAAAAGCCTCCAAAAACATGCAAGCGACCTACAGTCATGTAAAAATTCTCCTTCCGTTTGGGAAGAGAAAAAACTCGCTTGTTTATAACTTTATCAATGGAAGACAT
>NW_010420077.1:458-1125 GCF_000710305.1 Buceros rhinoceros silvestris | reverse complement strand
AGACATTGTAAGAAAAAGGTCTTACTACCACATGTAAAAAAACCTGAGAAATAAGTCTCATTTGAAATGTCTGGAATGGCAGCCAAAGTTCCATACCTCTCTCATTCACTACAAGTCATTATTCAAATAACGAATGATAGATAATGCAGATCTTTAAGAAGTAGAAATCCATTCCTACATCTGAACCGGCACAAGTATAAAACAACCTAAGATGTCCTTAATAGGAATTAAACAAGAAATTGAAAAATATCCTAAATTAAAAAAGAACACATTGAATACAGATGGCATGAAGCAGTAGCATTACCCATAAAAATTGAACAGGCTGCTCATTCAACTTTATAAAACTCTAGTTTATCAATATCTTCTAAAATATTAATATTAAATTAGTTATAGTTAACACTATAATAGTTTATATGGAAAATATTAAATAGTAATAAAACTGGCAACGGATCTAAGCATATCTTTATGACAACAGACATATGCATTTTAATACATTTGGGCATTCTCCTGATTTTACTATTTGCTAAATCTCTAAAATTCCAGCAGAAATAATGTGGAGTAAATATCAATGCCTTGGAAATAAAGTAGGCTGTGAAGCATGTTCACCCTAACAGTCATAAATCATAGCTCCAAAGGAAAGATGGTCCCTTGATTTAAACTGTTTTTA
>NW_010420077.1:0-291 GCF_000710305.1 Buceros rhinoceros silvestris | reverse complement strand
AAGTATCATCTTTCCTTCCCTAAAACCAAATTCTTAATGTAATGGCAAGAAATCTTGAATTAAAACTTGAAATGATATTTCATTTTGCCAATATTCTGCCAGTAACATAAACAAACTAGCAAGGAAAATACCAGTTTAATGACGACATGATACAACGAGAAGTAATGTGAGGGATAGAATGTGAGGCATTGGGTATTGTTATTTGTCAAACTCAACGGCTACTCATAGAACTTACTTTAAACATGTGTTATGCTCAGAATTTTTTAAAAATAATAGCCTGCACAGAATTCA
>NW_010420076.1:548-4270 GCF_000710305.1 Buceros rhinoceros silvestris | reverse complement strand
CCTTCCTCCCTCCCTTCCTCTCTCCCTTCCTTCCTTTTTTCCCTTGTAAGGTTGCAAAACTGGAATACTAGTTTGTGGTATTGAAATACACAATGCCCTTATCATATCGGCATCTGAAAGAGTACCATGCCAAATGCCTTGTTGACTCTGTTTGAAAGCTCTTAAGTCAATCATTCATGAGCAGTGATGTTGAGGTCCCCTGTCATGCGGGTTGTAAGACTCAATCCCCAATGGGGAGGAATGCAAGGCTTTTTAGTGAAAATACTTGAGCTAGACAGGGTACAGAGAAATGCAGCATGGACGACCTTATCTTGACCTGGAAAAATGATTAGATGATCTAACAGGTCATTGTCAAATGAAGTCAGTAGTTCACAGCCAGTTTTCAATCATGAGGGGAGAAAGCTCTCTGGGACTCTCTGTAATCTGACAACATTCTCCATGTTTGCCAGCATTTGCAGAGCACCTACTAAGCCATCGGCCTCCCTTTTACATAATATACAGGTTGGTATTTTCCCATGTAAAGCTGTATCATTGGCTGTGAACAAGAAATACACAAGGCTCGCTAGAGTAGGTGGGGTGAGAGAAGGAAAGAATAAAATACGCTTGTGCTTTCTTCCAGTCCTGGAGCCTCTGACTTAGTCTTTGGTGCCTGAAGTAAACCCGAGCAGCCTTGTAAGCTTCTTCTGCCAGCTGCCAACAGCATGGAGGAACCAAAATTGTGGATGGAGGTCAGTGCAAAATTTGACCTTTCTAGCTGAGCCTCCTCTCCTCTGTTCATACTCAGCAGATGGAGGAGAGGTTGAGGGCAAACAGGGCTCAATTTCCAACCCACACATAAAAATCCTCTCATGTTGGAATGACCATCTTTCAGATGTTTTTATTGGCTTTAGAGCTCAACTTCATGCTCAGCTGGTGCCGTGAGGGTGCTATACAAGCTGTATCCAGCTCCCAGTTGTCTATGATTAAGTGATCAATGACTGCACATTGCTCATCTTAATTTATAAGACTTTTGCCCTAGGCTGAGGTTGGCTTTCACAAATGGATACAAATAACTACCTTGTGACAATAACCGGTGGCTAATACATCAGAGAACCAAAATAGAAATGAAGCTTCTAGCAGTGACGATACACAGTCTTTCTTCTTGAAAAAGACAAGCAAACATACTCTTTCTGAACATTTCTATCAGCTAAACAGAAATGTATCTACAAAGAAAAGTATGTTTTAATGCACTGCACAACACTAGGTGTGCTCTTCCTGCATCCTGGGGAAGCCCTTGGCAGAAAGTTGCTTTTTGAAAAAAAGAAGAGAACCTCTCAAGCCAAACTGCAGGAATAAGCTATATTTCTTCTAATTAAGGAAGGTGGCTTAGTACTCACCCACCAGCAAGAAAAGGAGGAATGAAGACACCGAAGACCTACAGAGCTTCCCAGTGTGCTGGCTCATTGTTGCTTGAAGAATATGGCCTCACCGTCTCACGCTCTGGTAGTACAGACAAAAAAATATGTGTGAGTTATTGCAACGGGACCTCACATTCTGCCCAGTGAATGTCACACTTACTAAAGTTACCACAGCTTCAAGCTCACAGTGCTCTGCCTGGATGACTGCCACATTTGAAGCCACAACAATGAGTTCCCGGGGGCTGTTCCGATCTCTTCCAGAGAAGATGCCGAAAATGCTCTGAGAGCAGAGGGAAGATGATCCATTGTTTTTTTGCTTGGGCTTGTATAAACTAGGACTTTGGGCTGAGTACAGAACACCGAGATACTCAAAAGCAGATGCCTCTTCTGCTGAACTCCTCCTTAGTGGAGGTGAGATGTTCTGAGCAGCCAGACGCCTAATCATCCCAATGCACTGTGAAAGGAAGTTATAGGAATTCAGTATTTTTGTGGCTATACACACGTGGTGTTTGTAGGTAAAATATATTCCTCGAAGCATTTTTTTCCCCGTGCAGAACAAATCCTTTTCCACCATAAGTTGATTACTTAGGCTCCTTTTAAATAAACCTCATCTATACCACCAGGGTGGAGAGGAAAACTGCAATAGTGGGTGGCCTATCTGCAAAACCAGCAGGTGCTCTCTGGAACAGAAAGTCTGGGTTCACACCAAAGTGCACACACAGCATTGCTTTGTGGGAAGAGGGTCAATGGCCCCAAACCCTCACCTGTGGCATCCAGCCCTGATAGCAGTGATACTGCTCTACCAAGCAAGTGCCGGCTGACTCCTCTTCCCTCAGTTATGGGATTAGGGATGACAGCTCTGATCTCCAGAGGCTCACTGGCTTTATCTAACGATTTCACTTTGTGACTCTTCAGAAAATGGAATTGTACTCGAGTCTCCAGTAAAGATTCAATTCCACTCTGTTAAAACACAAAGCACAATTCAGCTGAGAGAGGCATGAGTATCTCTGCTTTTCTTTGTATTTGAAAGCAAAAAGGACTCCCCAAAAAGCCCCCATCACATCTTGAGGAAATAAGTCATCATGCTACTCTCATATGGCTTTGCAGAATATGCTTTTAATAAATTCTGTGATCTGCATCTTTACCTGTGTATGCTCCACAATAACTCTTTCAAGAAATTCCACCTTTGACATGAGAAACTCTGGTGACCAAACAATGTTGAAAGGAACAACCCATTCCTTGAGTGGTCACTTGATGCTCTGGCTTTGACATGGTGACATCTGTAGCAGAAAAAGCAGGACAGGCTAGAGGGAGTAAGGCTAAAGGAACCTAAAAGGCAAGTATTTCTTCTCTGTTTGAAATGGGTTGGGAAAGCAGGAAGACCTGGGATTACCAAGAAGGAATCACTTTGCAGGAAACTGTATATTAAGAAGGGAACTGAGACCAAGTATAGAGCAACCCAGCACTTCAGTAGAAAGCTGGAAGGCAGATAGAGAGGATCTTCTGAAGGAAGTATTGCCACAGTGTTAGCAGTAACACCAAAATTCCCATGAAAGTGAAAAGCTACATGCATCAAAAACAACCGAGAGTTTGAGGAGTAAAGTGAAAGCACCTGGCAGATCAAGAGGAACTGAGACCCTATTACTGGCTTGAAGTACTGATTGTGACTGTGTGTCAGAGAAGTCAGTGTGGGAAGATGGAGCTAGACCAAAGGCATTCCAAACAGTGTCTGATTTAAACCCAAGCATTTGGTGTGTTTCTAAAAAAACCTTCACATGTTGTGATGGACACACCACCATTCTGCAAGTGCTGTTTATGTTCATTTCAGCCTGTAACAGCAATTCTCTGGTGAATCCCCCATTAAATTGGACATGCTTGAGCAAAACTGTCAGGTCAGCCAGCTTTTAAGTAAGGGAATACAAAGGGGCTTTAGTGTTGCTGGCAGCCATCGGTTGAACATGAAGCTTCTCTCACCTGGATAACCCAATACGGTTCACAGAGAATCTCAGGTTTTGGACAAAAAGAAATGTAAACTGGTCCCGTGAGTGCTGTTGAGAAAAGCCTGAAAAAACGAGTTTCAGAGGTCCAAATCAAGACAGCAAGCAACAAAAATGAAATCAATCACACATTCTACTTTACACTTCCATGTAAATTTTGGAGATCCACTGAGGCAATGTTGAAACTATCTCGTCTGGGTCAATAGCTGCGAGAGGACACCAGTCACAGGGACTTTCAGCTCCTTTGCTAATGTATCAGTGGGCAGATATCAGAGCCTGGATATGTGCCTTCACATGCCCCCAAGAGAGAGCCTCAACCCACTTTCTG
>NW_010420076.1:0-282 GCF_000710305.1 Buceros rhinoceros silvestris | reverse complement strand
CCCCCTTCCATCATCTACCAGCCAGCCACACAGCAAGGTGATTTCTTTTCACACCACGGTGCTCTTCGTTTTCCTGAGAGGTGACTCAAGGGCACAAATCTGCAAGCCATCATCCGCGCAGACCCCCGATTTGAGGGCCACCGTTCTGTGCTGTCTAACTCGGAGCCCAGCTTTTCAACCCCCTTGTGCAGAAACCACTTGGCGCTGCTCAGCAGCTTCAGAAACGAGAGCCTGGGTTTCCTGCGATGAAGCCCCCCCACTTCACTTCCTTTTTTTCACCTC
>NW_010420075.1:46218-49544 GCF_000710305.1 Buceros rhinoceros silvestris | reverse complement strand
ATATTTTATGTAATATATAGTATAATATAATTATAGTATAGTATATTTATAGATCTATAATATATTACATTATTATTTTCAATAAAATACTCTCTCAGAATCATACAAAAATTTGTGACGGAGCCAGGACCGTATTCCAGATTTCTCATCTCCTAAGCCAGGGTGTTATCCATTTATTGAGCACGAAGTTTCATTCAGAATTTCACACTAGCGTTACAGTTAATGAGATCCTTGCAGCATCTTATAGCCAATATTTATGTTGCTAAATTTTGTTATAATTCTTTGGTGCTCTGTTTTTCCTCAAATTTCCTGTTTAACCTGGTTCTAAATTTTGCATCTCATGTCCATTTTAATTCTTCACGTCAATGCAAAAGAGCGACTCAAATACATTAACACAATTACTACAAACGGTGAGCGAACTCCTTCCATCATGCACCGTCCCTCAGAGTCTGACAGAAAGAAGATCCAGCATTGCGAAGAGGGAGAAGTACTGAGCACTGCGATGTACGTTAGCAAAGAGATTGCAGAAACAACTTAAGCTTGTTCTTCATCTGAGCTAGCCCTAAGGTTGGCAGTTCCACTGAGCCAGCCTACCTCCCTGACATGTAACTGTCCTGACAGGCAGGGCATTACATGCTTTAAAAGTTGTCTTCATCGGAATTCAGAGGAAAGATGGTCCCAATGTACAAAATAAAACACATCACTGCTCTTGATAACTTGTCTGTTTCAAATGAGAAATCACAGTCGTGTAATACTGGAAAAATTAAACAGAATTCTTCTGCTATTATACCAAACAGCCTACTTAATAAATGGGTAATGAAAAAGAATAATTTATTACAGCTTGTGAATTTTGACAGTTCTAAAAAGATGTTCTTAGAGTTTCCCCAAAGGGAGAAGAAGGATGTTTCTTCCTTAACACACTGGCGTTAGATGTAATTTCTCTGTCTGTAGAATTTTGCTCCTGCCTGGTAGAAGGGATTAGATTTTTTTTTCTTACATCATAACCTATTTTAAGCAATTATAATCTATGAGTAATAAATCATTTTCATTCACCTCTCATGGGGAGAGAAAAGATGTGAGAGAGCGTTCTGGAGTTTTAATTTATATCAATGTTTGCATTACTATTAAATGAATTAAATGGGTTCTACAAATGTTCCACCATAGATCTGCAATAAATTATGGAGCATCTCAACCTGATATGTTTAATTGTCTCTTAACAGCTTTTTGTTTTGTTTTGTTTATTTTTTAAACTGGATAGCACAAACAGTTATAAAACACACTGAAAAACTCAAAGACTCTTGGGTATTGCAATATAGGACATAACTTCAATCATTACAAAAATTGCATATCCATTTGGATTGCAGGAATGTGCAGAGACGCAGGTTCTGCCTCGGAAGCAGTATAACCTCTGCAAGAACTGACAGCGGTATGAGCAGCTGCAGGGGAGACCGTTTCTGAAACAAAACACTGACCCTGGCAAAATCAATTGGGATTTTTCATCCATGGTTTATTCCTAGCTTATCTTCTGATGGCATCAAATAATTATTATGAAGGTGTGTCTTTCAAATGGCAAGAGAGAATAACTAAACTAATCCGAAGGTAGAGCTGGGATAAAACTTACATAAGGGGGAATAAATATTTGAATTCACATTTCGCTCTTTCTTGTTGGGCTTTTGAAGGAACCTAAAGCAGATGTTCAGGGGTTTTAGAAGAGCTCCAGAATTTTACTTAGAACAGGTTTTACTCAGGGCACATTTGACTTAGAGGACAATGGGACTAAACTTATCAGACAGACCATCTGTGCTATCTTCTGCTTCTGACTAAGGTCACGGGCAGATGTTTCCTAGCAAATCCAAAGAAATCACAAACTGAACAAAATCGGCATTATCTGCTCATAGAAGATTTCCACCTTCATGCATGTATCATGAAGTAAATCCTCTTTAAGATTTTTATTTCAATCTATTTAACCATTTCAACCTATTCTACCATACATTTCCATACCTACCACACCATCCATAACATACATTTCTACCATACATAGTGGGCAGTGTTTGCGAGTGACCGGAGTGAAAGGCTCCGCAGAAACCCTCTGGAAGACCCCGATGTTCTAGGAAGCCCTCCTATTAAGGAACTCCACCAACTGAAACTTAATTGAACATTGCTTCCAGTTTGTGCCATGTTGCACTGCTTTAGGATTTGCACATTGCTGTTTATAGGATGAGCACCTAAAAATGGCCCACGTTTTTCATGGATCAGCAGTGGGGCTACTTTAATCAGAACAAAGCACAGGCAGAAGAGAACTCTTTGTCATTCATTCACAAGCAAGGCAAAGAAAGCCTTCAGGAAGAAAGCTCTGAAGAAACACTGCCTTTGAGGTTGCCAGCAACTGCCCTTCAAAACTGCATTTGTTTCAGAAATTCTCATTCTGTTATTGGTAACCCCTATAAAGCCATTCCACCCAAATAATCTCCACAAAACTCCTCTGATCCTAGGTAACGTCAGTCAGCACTGCCTAAGCACCTAATGTACTTTATAGAATTATGTGAATCTGGGCAGATATATTTGGATTCTAAAGCTGTTGACAAAAGACCGATGTTGTTCAGGCAACCATGGCCCAGATGTCAGGCTTTTGTAGTTCCACTCCATCAGAGTAAGCATCTGGGAAAGCCGATAGAAGGACATCAATTGCTCCCTCTACACAGATAAATCATTCTTCTTCCCTGAATTTGACATTCAGGCAAGTGTATCTTATTGTGGGATGCACTCACAAGCACTGCTGCCAATCCTCCAACAACCCCTTCTCCGTGCTGGCCAGGATTTAGGGTTGCGTTCGATTTTCAACAGCCGATTCTATAAAAACTAAATATAAAACTGCTATCATAACAGTAAGCAAGACTTATATGAAATTTTCCAAGCTTAGCATGTTTTTCAGACATTGAGTTGGCACAGTAAAAACACACTTGCTTTTATCTGAAAATTAAGCATCTTGCGTTTTTTGCAGTTTGCTGAATCGGGCCCCAAATGAATAGAGACAGGTGACATTTGGAATCTCTCTTCCTTTCATTCTTACAGCACAAGTGCAGTGCATTATTATCCCAGCGTAAAGGATGCACTCATGTGGAGCCACAGCAAACATCTATAAACGGAAAAGCCAGCGAGCTGGTGGGTTGTGAGGTTTTGTTGCTTAGTTTAACTAAACGTGGGGCTGCCTTGTAGATACACGCTCCCGAAGCTGGCAATGGCATTGGTTCCGTTTCAGTGTCAGTTAGTCTGGATAGACATCTTCAGTGGGTTATTTTCACAGTCAAATTGCGGGGGAGGGAAAG
>NW_010420075.1:36213-46125 GCF_000710305.1 Buceros rhinoceros silvestris | reverse complement strand
AGAGACCTAATGGTTTTGAAGGAAGCAAGTAAGAACATAAGATAACAGAAAAATACGGTGATACCCAGGACCTAAGGACAAAACTGTGTAGCATTGACATTGACTTAGGAGCAGCTGATCCACTTCCAGGTGAATTCATGGAGCCATCATGATTGTTCTCAATATTGCAATTCCATCCAGACTGTGTTATTAGTTCACGGGAGGTTTTACCCCCGGAGCATCTGCAGATTTTGATTCGGATCCAGGGAATTGCTTAACAGCTGGAAAATTTTAAAAGCTGAATGGGCATTTTGTGTTATGTAATTTTCTCATCGTGCAGACCGGGGGAGTTAGACACATGAGTTCAGTTAGCACTGATGGAAGTCACCCTTGTGTTCGTACATATAGAGAGGAGAAGCCACCCCCAAGATCTTGATATGTGCTAGCTTGAGCCTGTTTTCTATGTATGCTATAAAGAACAGGAATGAGTTCAGCACTGGTATGGAGTCTCAGGGAAGTTTATTTTTAAGCATGCATTTAATTTAGGCATCAACAGAAATAAACACGAACTGTTCATTGCAGTCACTACAGGTAGCAACATTTAAGGAAGCTGCCTTCACTGCCTCTTTCGCTAACTCCTCATTGTTTGAGCTGAAGTCTTCATTGCTGAGTATCTGATTACGGCCATTATGTGAGATGAAATGTTTTAGCCTTTTATAAAGACGGGCTTAGGAGAAAAAGTATGTTTTGCTCAAATAAAAAAGTTGGGTTTGTTCTTTTTCTGAGAAACTTTTATTACTTCAGGTTTTATAATAAAGATTTGAAAGAGGAGGGACATAAGTTTTTGAGGGAAGGACATCCTTTTTCATTAAGAATACAAATTTGACAGTTCAATGGAAATTTTACTGAGTGCTAGCTGTCCAAAAAGCCTCTATGTGCACATATTTCATTTGGAAATTAAGATCCCCACGGAGAGGAGAATTTGGGGGAATGGATGTTCACCTATTGCTTGTTCAAAAGTGAACACATCCCTGTCAACATTAACTTCTTTTGAGGTTCTGGCCTAATGTTGATCAATTACCTTTCCTGTCAGAGGAACCATTTTTATAAGATGTAGGCAGCAAGAGAGTTTATCTGGAGAGAAAAAAGCCCTTCTGTATTCAGTCTAAGTTATGAGCAAATGCATGCACGGCTTTTTTGATAGCTCCGTCTTTGTCGCTGTAAGATTTAAGTCTCACAGTGTCTCCACCCATTTAAGATAATATCCCATTTGTCACTGTGTTCTCTACTCGGCTTCAGGCCAAGTTTAGCCCAGAGAGTTCAGGCAGGTTGAATAGGGGGCAACAGATATCACCTGTAGGGTGTGCTCCCCCCAAAACATTGCCAGCGTAAAGGTGGGTTCAGCTTGTGCTGCTTAAGATTTTGAACCAGTGCGATTGTATCGGGGAACTACTTACGAGGACTGTGTGTGACCAGAGAACCACTTACGACTTGTGGGTCTTGTATATGACATGAGGGTCCATGACGAGGACCACTGCAGATCTTAATTTGCTTGTCTCTGAAAAACCCTGTGCATTCTATATCCTGTCCTGCTGTGTAAGTTTCTGACATGGATCTTCAATTAGCACTAATTATGTATTCAAAGGAAGAGAGAGGATGTTCCTGTTTTTCTAGAGGGGGTGAAAAATCATGTTTCTCTGAGCTTAGCTTTAATATTTCTGCATCCTCATTCTCTATTTCAAAAGCAAAGCTGATGCCATGAGGCACTGCAGGAATTTGGAAAATATGCTTTGCTTTTCAAACAGAAGCTTCAAATCCACTTTAAATCCCATATAAAAGTTAGTCCAAGAAAGTCAATGAACGGATCATGATCAAAGTCTCTTTATTGAATTTTCTAACAGCTTCCAACAAAATATGTTTTAAAAGGAACTGACTGCATCTAGTGCTCTCAAGAAAGCTGAAATGATAACTCTCAGCTCAGAGATGAAACCTCAGAGCCTACACAGGATAAGAGTTGTTTTATACGACTTGCCAAACAGTTCTGAATTCCAGAATATTCTGTGGGAAATTTATCGTTTCAGCTATCAACAAGAAAACGGAAACACTGTGTTTCTTAAGCCGCCAACCAAAAGTACTCACACTGCGCAGGTCGGTACTCTGGGAGTACCTCTGGCTCACCTCTGCCATGCTCTCATGAAGCAACACTTCACCTGCAAAGAAAGGTACTGGTCCTTGAATTAATGACTCTAATTGCTCATCTTGAACGTTCTACATGTGATCCCTCATTGCTTCTTTCCGCTGGCACAGCAGGACGCAGTTAACACAAATGCTTAGAATGACCAGGATATAACAACGGATTCGCTCCATGGTGATTGCTCATGGGACAAAGCAAAGGAGGGAGTCGACTGTCAAATGAATTTTCAAGGATTTTTTGTATTGTGACCACGAACACAAATACTGACACCCTTCTTACACAGAGTCGCACTACCTTCAATCAGGTTTTTGGACACTTCGTAATGCTAACCAATAACAGCAAGAGTGCCAGAATCCAGCCTTTAATCTTTTACTACCTGAGTCATTGCTGAGGTGAATAATTTACTACAAGGACAGAAAGTTGAGCAGTGATAGAAGGAATTTGCTGAATTATGATTTCTGGTCCCTTTCTGCAAGTCTCTGCCAATAAAAGTTCTAAATGCTGAGTTAGACAAAGTTAGGTTCAGTTTATTGTTTCAAGCCTGTTGTGCCCACAGCATTTTCCTGCATTTAAATCCCAATTTAGGAATTGTACTGCACAACAAATCTCATAATAAGCATTCACAAGAAAATTCACCTTCAGAAGGTATGGCTCAATGTGCGTCAAAGTTTCCCTGTGTTTAAATCCTGTCTGTGGCTTCACAGGGAATTGGAAATACTCCTCACCTCTTAACTGGCACTGAACACCTCTTGGTGTTTACCAGTACTGCCTCAGTTTCTCTGAATGCTGCCTATGTGTTCCCTAAAAATATCAGAAAACAGGTAATTAATATTTGTAAAGTGCATTATTGGGTTAAAAAGGAAGACGCTGTGGAAACATGAAACATTTTTAGGACAAGATTCAGGGAGAAGCTATTTGTCTGTTAGGCTCAGCTGTTGTTGTTGTGTCTTTGTACGACACAACACCTGGAGCAAAGGTATGAGAGTTGCAGGGGCAGCTGGATACCCGTGAGGAGGAGAGAAGGATGTTGGAGAAGAAAGGCTGGTTAAGGGAAAATATTTAGGGAAAATTCATGAAAGGTTGGTATTAGTGCTCTAGCAGGAGTCAAGGAACAGAAAACACAAAGAAAGAGAGGGAGGGAGAAAGACTGTGGGGGAAGGAATGGTCTTCCAGTATAAATTCCAACCAGTATGGATATTTTTGACCACACTTCAAACAAGTTTTAATTTCAGATTGTTTCAGCAACTGAGTTTACGTCCCATTTACTTTTCTCTTGTCCCTAGATTTATATCCTGTCCTGTGTAGAACCATCTGTTCCTTGGGCTTTGGAACTCTAGCAAAATTTGATATAAAAAAACAATGTTTACCTTTAAATCATTTCCCATGTAGCCCGCTTTTCTTCTGTGTATTTTGTGTTACCTTCAATAGTTGAGCGCCCTGCGTTTTTAGCTACCGCCTCGTAGCCCTGACCTATAGCTTTCCCCATATTGTATATAACCACAGAGAGGACTGTGATGTTAAACACAAAAGAGAAATAGGAGTGTTGTAAGGTCATATGCTTCTTGCATAAGGGATTTCAAAGGAAGCAATTGTTTAAAGGACTAGAAGATGACAGAAAATAATCTGTGTAATCCAACAATCAAAACCTGTATTCATTAGCACAGGGAACTTTGTTGGGTGCCTCAGAAAATGGAAAGGTGAGTAGTCAAACTGAGAGCAGCTCTTTAATTTCCCACATTTCAAGGCGCAAAGAATAGGCTCTGTGTGTTTGGACTATTGTAGTTTTGACTTTCATATTTCTAAACCTCAGGATTTAGATCTAAATCTTGAAAGTGATTCAGACTTTCGCCAGTTCTCCTGTCCTCAGCTGAAACACAATGTCGAGTTTTTTTGAAATAATTGTGCAGCTATGACCATTCCTTCAAAAAGGCATTTTCTCCATGAGCAGAATTCTTTGAAGTGTGGAGCCGTGAAGATGGTGAGGGCCAGAGGTGAAAGCTGTGCAATAGAAGTGTACATTCCAGTCAGAGGACGGGTTGGAGGGGTGAAGGAATTAGTCTATTGATATTCAGTGCTTTGACCTGCTAACAATAACTGTGGCGCAGGGGTTATAACAGCGGCACATCCCTACATTGTGTATCAGTGGAGAGAGACAGACCTTATCTGCTTTAGTTCGCTTCGGAGGAAAAATCAGCAGGGCTTTTGCCATGTGGTCACCAGTCGCTGCTACTGGGGAGAACGGGGAAAAAATGGTTCGTATTTCCTCCATCACTGCATTGGGTCTAATAATAAGTCAGCAACAGATCTGCAATACGATGGGCATTTTTCAAAATGTGATGCTGGGAAAGAGGGAATAAAATAATAGGGTATTTTGTACCGGATTTTAAAGGGCATATAGACTGAGGAAAGCAACTCCCTGCTTCTTTTTCCTCTTTAAGATTAAAAAAAAAAAAAAAAAATCCTCTTTTTCACTTTGAAAGTATTTTTTCTAAAACATAATCAAAGCAACACCAACAATTTTCTGACACCAGAGAATACTTTCCCTTGGTATACAACACATTTATAACAGAGCTCAGCTAGCCCTGTGGGTAAAATTTTGTGCTGGGGATCTGCAATTTCCCTAATACAAACCCATACCGAAGATCTAGCCCATACAGTGGAAAAGGCATTAGCCAGTTGACGTTCAGCTAGTGAGGCACGCTGAGCTCTGGCTCCAGTTCTGCCTCCAGCCTCTACCTCCAGCAATCCCTTCCCAAACCTCTGATTTGCTTCATCTCCGGCCATTTGTCACTACCATGGCAAGAGTGGCATATCAGCTAGACACGTAATGCCTATAAGAAAATAGTAAAATATTATGTATCGTGAGGCACCAATCAGTAACCAGTTTCAATTCTGTTTGTTCTCAGAAGTGCAAAATTTAGACATGTAGGTAACTCGATGACATCGCCTAGTTCACTTGTTTGGCCAGTGCAGGACTATTTTCAGGCTCTGGTCTGGCTTCTTTTTTACGAAATTAGGCTGGAAACCTTTTTTTTCCCCATATAAAATAAATCTTGAGCTTAGTTTTCTACCTTACCTAACAAACCCTCCTCTCCAGCTGCCAGCTCACGGAAGGCCAGGCCTGAGCAGAGTGGGCTGTGTGGACTGCTCACTCAGAGGCAGCGGCACTCCGTTGTGAGTGGCCGAGGATCCCGGCATGGCAGTTAAATACCTGCCATGTTGTTAAAGGGCAGACAGATGGCAGCCAAAGTGCTGCAAGAAATTGTCTGGTGAATGCAAATTACACTAATGCCCAAGAATTTTGAGAAGAAGATGAAAAAGGGCTATTCACTTGGTAATAAGATACCAACATTTTGGAAAAACTTTTTAGCTCCATGGCGGAGCTCTCAAGGCATGCTGGGGAGAGGGAGTCCTGTTATTCCTTAAGAACAAAAAACATCCTTTATCTTCAGAAGCTGGTCAGAGATGATGCAGTGACTCAGAGACCTGGTCAATACTTTATCTCTTGAGTCAATCTGCACTTTATTAACTGGCTTCGCAGCAAATGTCTGAAAGCCCTGGACCTGAAAACTGTGTAGTGTCTTTTGTTTAGCGTATTCAAGTAGCAGCTTCATAACGGAGACCCAAAGGATGGAGAGATTACCTTTAATTTTATATATGATTATTCAAAGTCTGCTTCAAACAAAAGGAAAGGTATTTGAGTAAGAAGAGCATTCAGGGGGTTCTAATTGCAGGTGAGGTGCCATCTGGGCAGAAACCAGCCCAGCCTCTAATGCAAAGCCAACTGCAGTGCCAACTGGAAAGCTGCTGGAAAAACCTACTCCCAAGCAAGTAAGAACCAGTAACAGGTTTTCATTCAAAATGCAGATTTTAATTCTGCCAGTGTTGACTTGAATCATCCACTGAAATAAAGCAAGCCTTACAAGCCCCTCATTAATAATTCCTAAACACAACAGAATCGACTAATACGCTGAGCTAGCAAACTGTGAGCCGTTCGAATGGCTGGTGCGGAGCATTCAGCCCAGCCTGTACAAGCAGTTCTCTTCAGAAGATCATAAACCCAGTCGTTTCAACCATCATTTTGATACACTGCTACAACCACATCTCTCTTTGCAGGGCCACTGACGGAAGGGAAGGTAGCTACAGGCACTGGTGCCTCTTCAGCATGCGACACCGTGGGAGCACTCACAAAAAATCACAGGCTCTGCCTAACGTGGCGTTTTGTTACTTTACCCTGAGGTGAAGTTCAGAGAGGTAATTTAGGAGGAGAAATGCTCCCAAACTGTTTGAGCAGGGCTCTGATATGCCAAAGGCTATCTCCAGGTTTGGTAGACCCTGCTTTAGAAAACACTAGAGCTGATTAAATTCTTGTTAGCATTTTAAATTTCAAGCCTAACTACAGATTTTTAATAGTTTTAATTTTTTTTTTCCCATTTTTAACAAAGTTAACATAGTGATCAATATATTAGTCTTGGACTTGTCAAAGCTATATTCAAATTCCTACTCTGTCTAGACCTCTTTTGTGACCCTGGGTAAGTCGTTTCGCACCTCCCTGCCTCAGTTTCCCGTTTATGTAGAGGAGACAAAATTATTTGTCCAGCTCCTGGGGACACAGTGAACATGATGATCTGACAAATCTCGGTCTATTTGAAGAATTGTCTTTTGCCTTACTGTAGTGTTGAGGATGTCCACAGGAGTTCACAGAGGGAGGTTTTATGCAGTACTAAGAAAATGAGGGACGTCGTCTCATGAGAGCTGCCCTTTGAAATAAGAAATGGATACAGACAGATGGGACAATCCAGGAAAATCATGAAACATTCTTAATCGTTATGTCAGGTTGTGATCTTCAAACACCAGCAGCCAGATAGTTAAAAAGGAAAGTTTTCGGTGGGGTAATGTAAGGCTGTACCATGAATATTTAAGAGATGTCTCTCTCAGGAATGAAGGCCAGGGAGGGATATAACACAAAGGTGCTTGAAATTGAACAATTAAGTTGATTAGTTAGAGCTCAGATATTTTTCTACATATGCAGAATAAACAACCAGCCCAGCAGTGGGAGACAGTGAAGAGAACACATTGGTTAAATGTGGCTTATAATTCAGTCATGTTCTCATCTCTGCTATTATCCTGTCATTAGTTATTAACACAGATTTATTACGAAACGACTGTTGTGAGCTCTGTCCAGCACAGCCTGCTCGGCTAGTGGTCAGCTAATGGTGTGAATGAAGTGGGAGAGGAGAAGCCGCATCTTTTTCTCAGCTGCCCCTGTTTTGCTTCCCTCTCTCAACCCTAGTTGGGAGTTGAATTTCTAGTGGTTTTTTTTAATTTCACATGTTGAAAAGACTGAGTGATCCTTTTCCTCAGATGGTCTTTCTAGAACCCCCAACAGAGTGTGAATAATTATTCCCACTCTTTTGGGGCTTTGATAAGACTCTTACGGCTGCCTTTTGCTCAGCCTCTCAGCCTTTGTTCCTGCTAAAGTAACTTTCTTTCTTAGGAAATGAAAAAAAAAAAAAAAGGTAAAAACTGTAACATCATCAAGCAAAACTGCAATTTTAATAATAGTAGTAACAATAAAAATGACTTGAAAATGCTTGGTCAAATCCCTCTGCTAAGTGCATAATCACCGTGTGTTTACTTCTATTTTTAAAGGGATCAAAATTCAGAAAACGAATCAGCTGGAAAGGGGTTTGCGAGGTGTCTGAATATGAACTTGGACGCCTGTCTGGAAGCAGTGTCCTGGCCATCGAGTTCAGACTCAATACAGTCTTCAATACTGAATGATGTCACAGGCTTGAAAGTTTTTGCAGCCTTGTTAGGAGCATTGGGAAAGGGGCTTATTTGGAAACACAGGTGAATGCGCCGGAGGCCCTCTGGTAAGGGAGTCAAAGCACAGAGCTGCCCTCTCTTGCCCGTTGAAAAAGGCACAGAAGGTATCACTGTTGGCTAAACAAAAAGCTTTGTCTCAACGTATGTATGCTCTGATGCTCACGGGACTCAGGAAAGAGGTTAATCCTAAATTCAAACATCCCTTCAAACACTGATTAGCTATCTGAATACAAAGGACCACACAAGACAAGGGAGACCATTGTAACCTTTCTACCTCAGTTCATGTTCTACCCAGCACACAGGCCGGACTGTTCCCCGTCACCGTACCTGCAGCCGGCGGTAATTCAGTGAGGCTCATCCAGGTGTAACTGCAGGCACAGCCTAATGCACGCACACACGGCGACAGCGGGGTGAAAGGAGGAGCGGCTTCGAGAAAGTAGGCTGCTGCGGGCTTCCCAAAAGCAACCTGTAGTTGATGTTTGGGTCTGTTACTGAAATTAAATATACCCGAAGCCTACAGGTTCCCACAGCCATCTTATTTTAGGCATTGCAGCGCTGGGCAGCAGCATGAGATCAAAGTAATGGCGCATACAGATATATTGGCGTTCTGAGATTGGAAGATAAATAATTCATACATTGAAAACAGAGTTGGGTTGGGGATATTAGAGATTAATTCCACCTCACTTTTTTTCCTCTCTCTCACCCCCCCCTTTTTTTTTTTTGCTAGTGGGAGACCTACTGCCCTTGTCCCTTTCTTCTGATTTCTGAATCTGCCACAGGCACTGTTAGAATTACAGCAGTGATAAGAAAAAATCAGGCGTGGGATTTGAATTAATGCTTTTAGACAAATCTCCATTCCATCTCTAATTCTAATGCTAATTACATTTGCAGATCAAAGCCCGTTCGTTAAAGTTTTGCTTCTGAATACATGTAAAGATTTTACTTTTTTGTTTGATTTTTTTTCCCATTTTTGGAGAAATGCTTCTTCCAGTAGAGACCAGATGTTCCTAAAATATCCCTTTGGAAGAGCACAGCTTTGGTTCTCTGTTTTCCTTTCTTTGAATCCTTTGTACGCGCTGGGTACAGCATTGTTCTCTTACTGTATAGGCAATCCATCTTTCTGACTTATTTGGTTTCTGTTTAGAAAAAGCCAGTGATAACTTAATCAGCGAGTGCGAATAATTGCAAATATGTTTTACTGCATGCTCAGCATTGCCAGCTGCAGGTATTCAAAATCTGAATCAGCTTCAATAAGATTATGAGGTTACAATGAAGAGATTTAAATATATATGTAGACAACTGAGTTATTCTTGTTTTCCCTCAGACTTTCAGATTTGTATGATTTACACTTGCTATCTGCTTTGACAACTAGGACTGTAAGTTATTTCTTCCTTTTTTTTTTTTCCCTTCATGAAGCAGAACCTTTCTAATGTGGGCTCCTTATGTTTGGGTTTTCAGAAACAGAAACATAAATATCATGAAACTTGTGATAAAAGCGTAAAAGCTGCAACACAGGCACAAGTCTCATTGCACTCAGATTTAAGCTTGGCATGTCCATACACATTTGTAGGATCAGAGCCTATTTTGCAAGTGTCAGATAATGAAAGTCAGGGAAAGTCAGAAATTTTTAACACCACAACATAAGGCAGAGATTTTTAACACCAGAGCCTCAGGGGTTGTAGCAAAAGAGTACGAGCTCATTTCAGGAGGAAATAAAAAGAAGGAAAAAGAGAATGGTGGAATCGAAGTGTGAAAAGAGGGGATTAGGTGGTGAAAGGGGCTGGGTTGCATGCAGGAGGAAGCAGAAAAGGTTCAGAGGGTGAAAAAGCCAATTAGTGGAGTATAAATCTAAAAAAGCCAATTTCTGAAATAAAGAGGTGTTAACTTAGGCGGCTAGAGAGAGGATTACT
>NW_010420075.1:35403-36060 GCF_000710305.1 Buceros rhinoceros silvestris | reverse complement strand
AAGAGTGGGATTCTCAAAGCTGATCAGGACTGAAAACAACCACACTATGTTACATATATTTATAAGGTATTTAAACTGTATAATGAAAGCTGGTCCCTCTTCTAGGCAGGATGCAGGCTCCTTCCGTCACGTCCCCCCCAAGAGGTGCGCTGCAGATAGCCCAATTCTGGCTTCTATCTGCAGGCAGCAGCAAGGGCCTGCTGACTCAGGAGAATTGCTTGTGGAATCTCCTTAGATGTCAGGCACAGTGTGACTTCCTATCTTTGCGGCAACAGGAAAACAGTCAACAAGAATCATTACCCCAGCTACGACAGAGCTGTTCAGTGGCTTCCATTCCGTCAGATCTGACAGTCATAGAGTACAAAAGGTCCCTGCTCAGCATGGGGCAGCCTTTCTGCACCTCTCCCCAAACACCTACGAGTATTTCAGACTCCATCCTGGTATAGCAGCGAAAATCCTCCCGCATACATGATAGTATAATAAACTATCATAAATCTGATAGTATAAAAAATATAACATCATAAATGCCTATTGCCCTCCAAAAAGCTTTGGGTTCCCATCACCAGGAATCTTTTCCTTGGATTTTTTTCTCCAACATGTACATTAAGTTAAAGCCTCTTTGCTTTCTCCCATGGCAGAGTCTGTTACTATCTCCCT
>NW_010420075.1:29689-35314 GCF_000710305.1 Buceros rhinoceros silvestris | reverse complement strand
GGAGCAGATTTGTTTTTTATCCCCCTGCCACTACTGCAAAAACCTGCAGCCCATCTACTCCGGCAGGTGTGATGTTGTTATTCATACACGCCTGTATGTATAGAGTATGGAAGGAGTATCAGACAATGCTTCTTGTCCATCTGATATGGACTTCTGTTATTATTACTATTATTATTATTATTATTATTACTTTGCAATGGGAAACTGAAAAGTCTGGAATCCAGCCAGAATCAAATTCTGCTCACATGCAACCAAGTCAGCAATTTCCAGTTGCAGTCAACACATGCAGAGGCTTTTGGATATAAATTGGCAACCCTGAAAAATTTCTCCCAAAACGCTGTGTGTTTGGCAGGAAGCATGCAATTACCTGGATGTTAAGAGATCATGTAAAGTGCTGCTAGAAAAACCTGCTTGCAATGTACAACCAGTTCTGCTGATCTACAATCCCCAGGAATTATAGTATTTGTTTCTGAATAGCATTTGCTGCTCGCTTTTTTATTCCCTAGAAGTTTATATACTTGGACGTGAAACTTGCAGCTGTAGGGATTTCCCATTGACACAAGTTTACTACAAAATATCTAACTATAACGCTCCTGTCTTCTACAGCACTGCAGGTTGGAAGAAGGTACGTTATCTAGATTCAATCAGCCATCCTAAAGCTTTGGGTTAGGAAGCATCTGCATACAGTTGGAAGATTTAGTTCCATATGGAAAAAAAGAAGAAAAAAAAAACCCATGAAGTGTTACAGGCCAGGCTTTCAGCTGGGTAGATCAGCGCTTCTCCCTGAAACTCCCTGGAACCGTGCCTGCTTATATCAGCGAAGAATCTAGACAGTTATCTGGGCTTGCCAGCTCACTGTACAGATAAACATAGCTTTAACCAATTAAATGTTCATTAGGAGCAAGACGGAAAGGGTAGCAGAAGCCAAAACTCGGAACCAGTCAGCACTTAACGCTCTTGTTCTTTTATCAAATGAAACATTAACATTTTGTGGAACATCTTTTTCTGCATGGGTAAGCGTAAAGCCTCCTGTAAGTACTGGTTTAGAACTACTGGGAAGATATTTTATCTATGAGTTTGGAGGGGGGTTTTTTTGCTTACTGGTATGTCAGCCTTCTTAGCATAGCACAGTTATCTCAGTATAAAAGTACCTTACACTTATCACTAAACTTACAGGAGTCATAGATGTGATAGGGGTACCTTAATCTGTAAAACTACTTCATAATAGTAGTTTCAAACTACCATACGGTGATACAAAATCACATGTGTACAAGACCTAACCTGCAAACTACCTCAAACATTAATCTGACAGTGAACACCTGGAAATCAGAAAAGGACAGGAGCAGTTAGCCCAAAATGTAATTTCCACGTTACGCCCAGGAGACTGAAATTTACCCTTGTATAAAGAAATAGCAAAAAGACTCATCCACCATGGACATCCCATTTAAACCACAGTCAGATTCAGTATCATCTGGCCCTCCACAGTCACCCTTGATTCATGCGCTGCAACTTAAGGGAGGATTCTAGCCACAAGAAATATAAACCAATCTGTGCATGAAGCGCCAGCAATCGCTGACATTGACCCTTTTGTGGGTTGTATCACTCGAGGTAGTCTCCCCTTGTGCTGGAGTGCTGCCATGACGACTCACACGCAATCGCGTCTGCAAACTTGGACACGCACATGTTACAAGCTGTTCTTTAAATGAGTGTGAGAAGGTATCTCCTAATCCTGAAGCAAAATGCTTTCAAAAGGTACACAGCCAAAATGTGTTGGCTGGTTTTTTGCAAAGGTTTTAGAAAAGGTGATGGAAAGTAGTAAGAGCTGATAACGCAAAATAAACGGGGGAAAAAAAGAACTAGGCAAATATCTTAAAACCAAACCCCTTTTTAAGGTTGGTGCTCCCTTTTACCCATACAAGGTTTGCCTGGTGGTGGTGAGGTTTCCCCTAATGCTGTGGCTCTAAAGCTTTATTTACACTCTGACCACCAAGCCTTCTCTCCTGGAAGGGTAGATATGGCAGGCTGCTCGTTACTCTGGCACTTAATTGAGTCATCCCCCTTAGGCTGTGGTGCCCACATATACAATGTCTGTCCTGATATATTTCTCACTTTTCTAATTCAAAGTTCTACTTCCAGATTTTCAAACATTTTGGGGTTGAGGAGGACAGGGAGATTAGCTTTGTGAGCATCATGCTTCCAAAAGCACGAAGAAACTCAGCCAATAAAGAAGGTATGTCAGCATTTTCTGAAGATGGGTGAACTGAGAAGGATCTCTCAGGCTGAGGAACGAAGAAGGAATGAAGAGGACTTGACAAGTCTTAAAGTCATTAATGTCTGTGGTTTCTCAAGTAATAATGAAGTCTCAATATCAGCACATTTTGATCCAGTTATGCAGTCTCTGAAATGATGACACAGTACTGTGGACCATTGCTACAGGAATGGCTATCCCACTCTTGAGCAATAGTACATAGAAGACATGAAAGCAGTACAGCAGGAACCAGAGCGCCGCCTCCGACACTGCACCTCGGGGTGTGTCTGCAGGTGTGTCCTCTTCTATTGCAACAGCAGCAAACAGCAAAGCAGCAGCAGCACTGTTCAGTGAAAAGGTGCTTCTGTAGAGCCCTCACTGCACCATTAATAGACGTTGTTATAATGCAAGGACTATTTTTCCTTGCATATCTTACTTTTTCCTATGATCTTTGTCACTCAATAGACAGGATAAATTATTTTTAATATTTAAGAAAAAATCCATCTTCCCTCATTCTGCAAGTTTGTGCTTAAACACACTTTAAATTCTTCATGAATTCTTCTTCAGTTCTTGGTCCCATTGACTCCAAGTGCCAGTCTTCTTACCCTGATAAATCCAGTCTTAGCCAGATCTTTATACAATTAAAACTCTCCAGGGTCTTCACGTCTCTGTCTCACCTTGACACTGCTGCTTTCTCCTGACACTCTGTACCTACTTCCTCCCCCTGTTTTCAGTATTCTCTTTGTCCGGCCAGTCTCAGGGATGGAGCAGGTGACATGATAGTTCAATTGAATCAGACTCTGTGAAGATTCAGGCATTCACGCCGCTCAGAAATCTTTAGAGGATTTAGATGACGAACTCTAGCAAGTTTCTGCTGCATGTGTGGGAACTACAATAGATCCAGTGCTTTTATCTTCAATAACTTAATAGGAGTTGTCAAAGGAAAAGCAAAAAGCCCATACACGATACAAAGAACATTCTCCTGCCAAATTTCAAGTCCTCACTCCAAGGTGTAAGCTCTCTAGAGAGTTTCAAAGTAATTCTGATCAGATTTCTTAGCACAGGATCATATTTTGGCTAGTGTCGGTCACCTTTACCAATCGGTTGCAATAGCAGCTCTGCCGGTGATGCCAGCCTTTGAATCCACAGACCAAGTTATACTCCTGGAGGCATATCTGCAGCTTTTATCTACATCTGTGGCTGACACAAGTATGCATCTAAAGACAATTTTTTTCTTTCAGATTGTAGTCAGGATTGCAGTTTTCTTTCACTTAACTTTGTAATCCGGCTCTAACATCTCCCAGTGCTATTGCCCCACAATACCAGTGAAGTCTGATTAGCTCATAGCAGCTGCAGTATAATCGTGACAGAGAAAATCTTTGTCTTTTGAACTGTCCATCCTTCCTGCTCTGCTCACGTTCCACTCGCAGTAATTTCCTCCACCATTCAAGCAGCACAGAAGTTGTTATTGACAAATGGGAAAACTAATCTGCTTATTAGCTGAAGCACAGGCTTCTCAGCAGCTTCCCGGGGTGAGCTGTACAAAGAGCTTTCTTACGCAAGAAAATACTGACCTGGGCGTTGTCAAATCTTGCAGAGACAGGTCAGGTGAGTCTCTGATCAAAGATTAAACAAAAGTAATTATTTTAATCCAAAACAGTTTAAAGGGGAGAGAGAAAAGACTTCCTACCACAAATTAAGTAGTAGAATTCATTTTAAGGCATTTAAATGTGCACTTCAGTTCACTAAGACAGAAAATGAGTACATGAAACATGCATGAAAATTGAAGTTGCTCACAAACAAGGAGAATTCACTGTTAACTCTTCCAATCTAGGCAGCTAAGGAGCAGTTCAAATGTCTGGGATTTCAGGAAAGGAGCTGGTTTATAAAGAGTAGTAACACAGGCCCAGTTCTGTTCTAAGGGTGAAATTCACAGCTGTAAAATGTCTATGTAGCTCCTAAAATAAAGCTAGGTTGGCATATGCAAACTTGGCTTGGACTTCACATAATGTCCAACTTCTCTTTCAGTGAGGTTTGCAAGCAAAATCTGCAGCTAATAAATGCCAGTATATTTTGCTGCAGATTTCCTGTATTTTCATGCACCTGCCAGTGATCCAAATACACTGTAAAATCCAGAATGAAGTACGTTAGCTTATAAAGTCATTACAAGTGAACTGATTCTTCAGTACAAACAATACCTACTGACCTCTAACATCTTGTCACCTAAATCTTGGTTTCCCCATTGACCATGCTAGAGTTCAGTGCTGTCAGTGCAAGTAGGACTCAACAGCCAGGAGCCCTTTTCTGTCTTTTGTAAGAACCAGCAACCCCGTTCTGAGTCTGGCCCGGACATACCCCGGTTCATCTTGTTTCCTGTACTACTACAGGAGAAGTAAGAAAATTATTTTCAAGGAGAAAAATGAGTTGTTTAAAGGTGATGAATGTGTACGTAATGAAAGACAGCTCAGCTTGCCCCGGCCCAAAGAAAGGATGTCTCCAGCAAACCGACAAGGCTGCATAGCTTGTGCAAGTTATGCACATGTAGAGTGAGGAAAATGGGCTCCAACTGATGTGTTTATAGCGGAAAATGCTGCTCCCACTATACTGTTCCCCAGCTGAGCTGAGAGTGACTTCCCAAGATAAGACCCTGCTGTTACTTAGCTTCTAAATAAGGTAAGAGAAGACCGGGTGATGGGAGCTTCAGATGGCAAAGTGAATTTGCCTTGGTGAATTTGAAGTGCTTACATTGCAGTCTGCAGTTCAGCCGTTTACCTGCTTTCCGGGTGCTTTCTTATTTACTGTCAATTTAACAAACCTTGGCCTCTGTTGATAAGGAGTCTTAGTGCTCAGCTTAGTCCACCAATTTCCCCTCTTCTGCTTCAAGCTTTTATAATGCCACATTTATTTTGGTGACTACAATATATTGGTTTGTAAGCCCTTACACTGGGCAGCAGCACTTGTTAATTCATTAAGCCTGACAGAACGTAAAATTATAACACAATAAGAATGTTCTCCCTGTACTGACATATAATTAAATCATGGTCATCCAGGGAAACTTGAGTTCCTTTCTTCTGGGAAACCTTTTGTAAGTCAGAGCAGTTAAAACCACTGGTTATTCAAGTAAGTTAATTCCCTCTCCAGTATCTCCTCTTGGAGAGGTATCTTGTGAAGGATCTCTGATGTGAGCAAATAGTCGGATCTGCATCTATTCCTCAGTGACCTCTGGTTTCACTAGCTTAGCAAAACTGGATTGACTCCACACTGGATTAACAGACTTCTAGCAAAAACAGCTTGTGCTACAGGAAATGTGGTGACATAACAAGTTCAACTTGGTCCTGATCCCATGCAGTCTTCAGAGGATTCTCTGGTACTTTCAG
>NW_010420075.1:23461-29566 GCF_000710305.1 Buceros rhinoceros silvestris | reverse complement strand
CAGCAGGACACACTCTCTTCCAAGTGGAGTTTTGGATTCTCTTATCAAAAGGGATGAAGTTACACTGTGCTTGCTTAAAGCTTCCTTGTAGCTTCACTTAGATAAACTTTCTCATTTCCTATCCTGGGTTGCTATGGCTGGCTTTGGTAGCTGTCATGCCTTATCTAAAGTATCAGCTAAAAATTATATGAAATGATCTAAAATAGATAAACAAGAGGAGTATCAGAACAAATTCAAATTTGGCCCTTGCTCTAATCCTAAAAGCAAATCACATAGTTCACAAAGAAATCAAAATAAATAGGAACGGGATAGGCCCCTTCCTTCAGAACGCTGGCGTGAGTTGGTGGCAAAGGTGTAGGCTATGGTTAGCCGAAAGCACATTTTATTACACCTCACTTCCATTGCAGGGTTGTTGAAGGTGTGGGGCCAACAGTCGGAAGGGTGAATCACTCTGTGTATATAGAGAGATGATTTCAGCAGTAGCAGCACAGAGTTTGCAGCCACCTCACCTGCTAGCAAGGGACTGTGCTCATTTCTGGAATTCACTTCATGTGAATTTGTGCTTCACGTGAAGCACAAAGAATATTCACTGCTTCAATTCCAACATCCATGATGTATATTAGGGCTTGTCCCAGCATGCTGCGGGAGGTAAAAGGCTGCAGGAGTACTTTGCTGACACAGGTTAGAAATTGAAAGACTGATTAAAAATGGCTAATTTTTTTTTCCAGCATTGCAAACTCAGTTGTAATCTTATGGCAAGAGAATCCCATTGTGTAAGGAATCTGCTGCTCTCAGCCTCTGCTCGTCACCATTCTGGCCCACCTTCTTGGCGGCTCGTGCTTGCTGACCGTAATTATTTGCTTGCACAAGCCCCTGCCAAGCTGTGGAAGCAGACAGAAGTGGCTGCATGAAGCAGAGGTGCAATGAATGCCACATATCCACTCTCGTGATACGCCTGGAGATTGGGGGACAAATGATCCAAGGCAAAAACAGCCCCTCCCTTCCATTTTTTAAATGGCTTTATATTCCCTTTCTTTTAATTGTACAGTAATCTGGCTAAAGGGTTCACCTGGTGTGAGCACAGTGACTTTGATTTACACTGGTGGAGCACCAGGTTATAACAATGACGTTTCAGGGAGTAAAGAATGAGGAGAAAATAGAAGTAGTTCATGGGGTATCACATATTTTAGAAAAACAGACACTTCCAAGAGTGTCAGAACTGTTCCTCTTTCTTTGCTCTGACTCTTCCAATTTTTTCTCTTGCACCAAAATAGACTATTTGTTTATTACAGCAGGAACTAATATTTTCCCTGTAGCCAGTTAAAAGAAATACATCCTCTTTGTGGCTTTGAAAATCCCTACAGGATTATGAATGAATACTTCAAGAGTGTATTATAAATTCAGACATGTCTATTGGGCTTTCAAATATCACAGCGGGAGCTTCTTACTGAGGCAACCTGAGGGTAAAGGCTTTCCCACCTTTCCAAAGTGACTCCTCCCACAAAATTTTCTTAGGCTGAAGTTAAAAAAAACCCCACCACCCTACCTAGTTGAGCTCCTTAGAGCGACTTCATTCTAAGCAGAGCAGAATGTAGATCTAATTTAGTACAATGACATACCCAGACATTGCTCTGGAGCCTGCTCAGTTTTCTTGCCACGTGCAGTATCTTGCATATGCTCTAGTGGCAAGTTGTTTGGAACCAACGTGCTTTTTATTTTAAAGACTAAGCAGGTCAGATAAAAAACTTCTTTTCCAGCACGTGCTGTCCTAGATGCGCTATGAGCACCTGTCATTATCTCCTCCAAATTCTGCTGTTGCTCCTACTTGCCAACTGGCAGCGTCACAACACTGTGACAGCGATTACAAAGTAGGATTAGACATAGCCCATTTCTCCCGTCCCCTGCTGCGAGTGCTGAACCAGCAACTTTGCCGTGTTTTGATCAGATGCGCTCAGCACTGACATATAAATCAGGGACAGTACTAAAGGGAGAGGGGAGGAATCGGCAACAAAGAGGCAAAATCAAGGGCAGCTTGGAAGGGAAAAGTGGGACTAAAGAGAGTTTAAAAAGCACATAGCTTTGAATCTGTGTGTACATACTTCTAAAGGGGATGAGGCGTGTTGCTACTTTCAAAAGAATTCACACTTTTTCAGGTTTTTGAATGAACATCGCCCCAGTAAAAAACCTCCAGTGGGCTGAGCCTCAGAATGAACAGCAAGATGAAAATGAGTTTTAGCTGGAAATTGAAGGGCAGTTGTGAAGAAGTCCTGTCAGACAGTCTTTGAAATTTAAGAACCACCTGCAGCAACTGATGTAGGTGGTACTTGAAACACTATGCATGATGCTGACTTAATGGCTCCGCAGAAGTTGTGTATGGGTGTAACTTCTCCACAAAGCTTACCAGAAAGGCTTAAAGACACAAATACATTATCTTTGTGGATGTCAGCTAAAAATACAAGACATTATCAAGAAAAAAGCCAAAGAGGATGGTGATCTTCCAAGGATTTTACTTATTTGTTAGGTCTATCCAAAGAGAAAAGCTGCTGTCAAGGTGCTCCAATATTGTAGCAACAGAGGAAGATTTGGGATTGGCAACTGTTCTTACAACACACAGGACACAGAGCACGAAGATGAGGCAACATGTTGTGTTTGATCACGTCTAGTGCCCAAGTGTGTATTCCCAACACCTCACTAGCATTTTTGTGGAAATAGCTGCCATTAAAGAAATCAGTTTTCAAAAGAAACATCTGGAGTAAGAGGTAAAAAGAAAACTCCCCAAACAAGACATATGCGTTCTTGCAGTGTATTTCTCGCCATTTGCCATACTGCACTTGTAGGCAAGTATATGCTGACTGTCTAAACCCTCACTTTACATGGCAAAATCCCGTGGGTGCAGAAGAAAAACATGCATCTGGCAACTAATACACAAACATGCTTCCAAATTCTTGCATGTATGCTCAACTTTACACATACATGAAATTTCTCTCAAGTCTCTTGAAGAACTATTTAAATCTTAAATCTCTAGTGCATGTAGGCCCTTCTGCAGGACAGTGGTCTGCGACAGACACTCCTCAAAGACTTCACAGTACCTTCTGTGGCTGGACTTTAAAAAGGTTTCAGGGAGGAGCCATGCATGTCAACTGACATGGCTGTATGTGATTTCAAATCAGCACAGCGAAATGACAACAAAACCCTCTCATTTCATCTAAGCTTAACTTGCAGGCAAAAGCCTTCTCTTAGTTACTCCATTTCATAATCAATGTCTTGGATTGAATGAGAGATTTCTACATTTCCACTGGTGAAACTGGACACCAGCTTTGTGTTATGCTCTGTCTGGCTTATTAAACCTGCTAATTTGTATTTATAACTATAAACACAGAGATCGTACCCCAGGTCAAGCATTTTCTAGAATTCTCTGGTGTAGACTCACCCAGTACAATACATCCCTTAGTTTTAGTTGGCAAATATAACAGAAACAAGAATAAAAGCAATAAGATCTTACACACTTGGAAAAACAAGATTGTTATCTCCATTTTTCAATTGCTATTAGTGAGAAAAGTAGCCAGCAATATGTAGGTCATCATCAGTAGCTGCTTTGATAGTCTGAGAACAGTTTAAAGGAAGGAAGAGGTTTCTCTTTGTGGCTGAATAAGTTACTCTATATCCATGAAGTAGCTGTGTCTCACCCCCAAAGGGAGAAGCATTATCAGCAAATGAATGAACAGGGCATTCTGTGTTATGCCAGTAGCACTGTCTTTGAAAACAAGGGAGACAAGAAAAGTAGATTCAGTGTGGCTTTTATTTTCCTGTCTACCATTGTAATGGAGCTCCTCCATTAACTCATTCTTGTCAGGCTGAATTGAAAGTGACAGTTAATAACTTACACCAGCATCTGCTTGCACTCTGTTGCTTGCAATAGCAACAGAGCTCTGCAGTGTCCTCACAGTCCGTGGAGAGACCTGGTTCTTGGGGAAAGGTAGGACCAAATACTATTAGAGCATTAGATACAGCTGGAGGAAAAATATGGATATGCTTTTGGTCCAACAAGCTCTCCTTTAGGTCACCTGGAAACTCCAGATCCTACTGATATACCAGTAAAATCTGGTGAATATAAATATTCTGCTTCAACTACATTATCAGAAGTTGGGTTCCTTACTGATACCACCCCACTCAATTAAGCTGCACTGAGCTTTTCCAGCAGACAGGAGCTGGATCTGAGCTGGGAAAATAGTGAATGGTTTTATTTTACAGCCATATGCACTGACTGATGCAGGTGATAGCCTCTTCTGCAATGTGGAAATTCAGCAGCTCAGCTCAGTGACTGGGAAAACTCCCCTTCAGCCCATGTGCTGGTCGATTACTACAGCGTGGCTGTGCCAAGCAGTGCTCCACCAGGTGCAGAGCTCCCTCCCACCGCCACAGCAGCTTGTGAAGGACTGGGACCGGGGCAGGCGTGTCATCTGGCAGCAAGTGCTTCAATCTTGCCACAATTATCTTTCTAAACCCTTGGACAATTTCTATCATTGCTGCTGTATATTACACAATCTCCTTGAATGTATTCTAGAAAAAATCACATTAGTCAAATCATTGCTCTACCTGATGTAACTGTGCAAGCCAAACCTTTGCATCGCTCTCAAATTTGCACATGGGCTTTTCCATGAGGCCTTTTAGTACTCAAGTCAGAGCATCAGATCTGTAATTGGTTTCAAATCATGCTTGGATTAATTCATTATCTACAATTGCATAATGAGATATATCACACCCTTCAGTCAAATTGTTGAGGCGGTTCTTAACGTTTGCTCTTATCGTTACACTTTCAGTAATTTTCAAACATCAGAGACTGTTCGTGCCAAATTTTGGGTTGCCCTCCCATCTGTGTGTAGGACAGCAGCTTTTGGTACACTTACTTTATTACCTCTGTCAGGTAGGGCAAATTCTACCTTTAATTATATCCTACTCTAAATGAACACTTTGGTCCAGAGTCTTGATGTCTCCCATTATCGCTACAGTGACTGTCTCACAAACCATCTGGCTGAGTTTTATCCCATTGTCATGTTGCCATGTTTTGTGATGTGATTTATAGTATTTGCTCTTCATCTTCATCCGTGCCCTTTTCTGAACAGAGTGCATGGAAAAAAACCCTCTAAAATGGGACATATTTTTCCAGTTATAATCTTTACTGTTTCACTTTCTTTCATTCCTTTTCCATCCCTCCCCTTATTTCACTAGATTCTTTCGCAGTGGCCTAGATTTAACATCCTTTCACCGCTGATTCTTGTAGCTGCAAAGCCTTGCTAATATCATAATGTACTAGTCAGAAAAAGTTATTTAGGGCAGGGACAGTCTTTTTGGTCTACGTTAGCACACATATGTTTTGAGCCAGAACTGAAACCCAGAGGTACTGCTGGAGTATGAATGGCAGCAGGAGAACTAAATAGGTCTGCCTCTGCGTATCTGCAACTGTATAAAGGGGAAGGTGAATCTATCTAAAATTTGAATGAAAGCTATTCTGTTTACTCACTTTACTTCTGATCCATAATGACCCTAACTCCCCTTTATTTTTGCAGAGGTCACCTACTTCCTTGATTGCCCTTCTACAACCCCTGTCTTCATCCTTTTTACTTCCTTATGAGTCTTGCTCCTGAATTATCGGTGTATTGTTCACAGTTACTCACCGTAGCAGAAGGTAATGATGGTAATGACTCATTGAAACAACTCTTAAAGTTGTTAGCTAAAAATTCTAGTGTACCAAAGCAGGGACAATTCACAAACACGGCGGTACAGGGCCGTGCATGGGTCTGTATTACAATCCACTGACCACAAGTCCAGCAAAAGAGATTCCTGGTTTCCCCTCCACCAGCTGCTCATTTCTGCATGTTCGTCACAGATCACCATCTGTTCCAATTTGCTGATTCAGTGTTTGGATGGTTGTGCTCTATACTAGACCTTGTATCAGTTTTGAAAGCAAAACCAACAAAAAATGAACCTTGTTTCTACTTTTTCCTCAGTTACTATTTTTAAACCGGGAAGTTCTGCTTTGAGACACAACCAAAATAGAGCACTGATTAGAAGAAAAGAATAAAGGGGCCAAGAATAAGCAGGAAT
>NW_010420075.1:4521-23383 GCF_000710305.1 Buceros rhinoceros silvestris | reverse complement strand
GAATGAGAATTTCTTCAATCTGTTCTATCAGGACATGGAACCACAGTACGTGGAGGTGGGGAAAAAAGAAAAAAAAGAAAGCCTTGTTTGAAGAACTTGCAAATAACTCAAGAGCTGCTGTTCCCTTCCCCTCAATCAAGTGACTGTATCATCAAAGGGCTTTTTGCATCCATAGCATCCAAAAATCTAGCTTGAAAGTCTCAGGAATTTAGATAGCATCCTCTTCTTGGAGTCTGAATGGGGCCTGCTGGATGTGATACTAAGCTTTGTTCCCTGGTAAGCTAAAGATCCTTTTCTCTGTTTAAGTGCGTGTGCATGAGACAGAGTGCCTGTGTCAGAACGGATGATCTCAGCTTCTCGAGTGGCTTTAATTGTATAGCCTAATCATCCCGTACAGGCTGATTTCGTTTATTCTATCTGTGACACAGTAAGCCTCTATGTAGCATGAACAATACGAGAATAAATAAACCCAAATATTATTCATTCCTGGCATTGTGACTGTTGAGTGTTACAGGGGACCTATGTGAAAATGCTGACAAGCAATGCAAGGAGGGTTGGAAAGAGATGCTGTCTCACTTGGTGACACTTCTCTGTGCTAAATTATTTTGGAACATTTAATCCTTAGAGCTTATATATCCGAAAAGCATCTCATTCATATTTGAAATGGGCTGGACTGGACAGGTGCTCAGTACTTTCAGAATATTTGCAAGGAGAGAATAGTCCTGTCTCAGTTTCAGAGTATGATCACGAAACTTAAAATTAATCCCCCTGGGGACTCAGACTTCCTATATCAAAGTGGGTAAGTCATTAATTACTTTCCTAGTACTTTACAGTGTTACAGGCAGAAAATCTTTTGACTCTCTGCTCTCAGAACGATCTATTCGCCTATTCTTCCACCCAGGCTCCATGTGTGGAATACATGTTTGTGCATGTCAGCAAGAAATTTTTGGCAGGTATATCACACACACCTGAATATGCAACTTGCTTTATTAGAATAATTTAGGAAACAGATTAATGAAAATATTCAACATGATGTTTGCCAATAAGAAGCCTGTTAAACAATCCGTACAAACACAGCCGTTTTGAGCCTCCACCATTTACCATCTGACTCCATCTCTGCACTCCCCTCCTCTCCACACAGAAGCTTAACCTCCCTTCTCTCAGGTATAACCCAGATGTGCAGCTTCTCTTCCTGGGCAGCAGGAGGAGGTAGGGCTCAAATACGTGTGTCTTCAGGGGAACCCACTGCACCAGTGCCTGTGCGCACTTGTCTCTCTAGATGGTAGCTGAGCAGAGACTGTTCTGCCTTGGCAGAGGTTAATTATACAACTTCTTCTCAAACACAAATACATTTTACCTGTAAACAGCTGGCACAGCTACCCTGTCTCCAGCAGAATTGCATGAAAGGAGAGCTATCTCAAAGGCAAAGCTTGAGAGTTCATAGGCTGTATTATGGTAACGCTCAGATTTTCTAACTTTTTCTGAATTTAACTCCAAGGTTCAATCAATAGCATTTCTTTGCACTAATAATCTATTTTTATCTAAACAAAACAAAAAAAGAAATCAAATCACATGTGCTTAATCATGTTAGCGTTTAAATTGAATTCTTTTAATTAGACTTTGAAGTTATGTATAACTTAGGAGAAAGGGATAAAAGATGGCCATGTCTCCATTTTTGTGGGTCTGCCTCTTCTAAGTCTTTAATTTCGACTCTGTCAGGGCTAGCACAGAAGCAGGTGTGTTTACATTGCGACAGCTGCTCTTCAGTAACAATGCTGACTTTAGAGTTAATAAGAGCTTGGAATTTGTTCAGTATTGAAAAGTACAGATAAATTACCAAATTCCTGTAGAAACCTACAATATCAGTCCCTGTTTTGTCTGTTATCCTCCTTGGTTTTTTCTTCCCATGTTAATGTTCTCATAGAAAAAAAAAAAAAGGCAACATCCCCCACCCCCCAAAAAATCCAAAAAACCTTAGGAGATTTCTGTCTTGTGTTTTCCCCTTTTTCCAGGATGAACAAGCAAGCCCTATGCCTGTCTCCATCTCACCCCCCTCCACCACCAGGTACAATACCTCTAGACAAAAACAACTTCAACCCTTGCAATACCTCCAGTGATCCTTCCCCTAAAACCAAGCCACGCCTTAAATCCTTCTCCATAAAACACTCTGTTTTGTCTCATTGCCTTTATGATTTCCCACAGCTTTCTCCCTTCTTCCACAGCTACCTTTTCTTCACAGCAAGAAACAGGAGAAGCTTTGGCGGGCATGAATCTCCATTTGCATCAGTCAACCAGCTGTAACGTCTGTACTGCCAGGCCACGGGACCTGCCTGTGCTCCCAGGCTGCCTCCCCTGAGTGACTGAGAGCGGAGCCCTCCCTGGCTTCTGCTGACTGCTGAACTCCTGAAACGCGGGAATTTAAGATCTTCAGCTCTCCACCCTTCTTTTAAGTTTAGTGGAAGTTAGCTGATAGGGTGAACAGAAGTGTAAGGAGGGAACAGATGAACGCTGTGAATAAATAAGCCTTATTTCCTTAGTGTAGCAAGTTAAAAATGGGTCTGAAATCCCACCTGCACTTTTGTCTACCCTTTAACACTTAGAATGGCTGACTTCTTAACAGCTTTTCTCTTCCTCCTATTTATTTATGTGGTTTCCATTACCACAGTAATAGCATCCTCACATCCTTTAACGAATGTAGTTCCCCCGATTCCCTCCAATGAAGATGTCGTCCCAATTCTTAACGCAGGAATTGGGCCAGATAGAAACTTAAGGCCTTAGAAAATAAGGTCCAAGCCAAGGGACATATGCATTGCAACACACAGCACTATAGCACTTCCTTATGTGTAAAACCTTAAAACCTGCCTTGTGTTGCAGTCCCCCTCAGCAGCCACCATCCCCAGAACACTTTCTGCTGTGCCACCTTCATGCTGGAGAGCAAATGCAGAGTAAAGCTGTAAAGGTGATCAGATCAGGTCCTGGGTTTGGTTTCTTGCTCTCCATCTCACTCTCCATTCTTCCCTGTTCCATTTTAATATTTTTCTGCTCTATTTTTCTCCTTCTCTCATTAAATCAGCCATTAAAAAAAGGCATTTCCTGACTATAGCACTTGGAAAAGAATTTGTTTGAATAGAGCTTTACTCAGAGCCTTCCAGCTCACATGTGTGGCTCCACAAGGGCAGGAAAAACTTCCTATTAGTTGTTTTCTTGAACTGTTTTATGCTCATAGTAAATTAATGGCTCTCCCTTGACTATGGAGGACTTATTCAGAATACCCAGCCTTCAATCTTAAGAGGTTATATTGACCAGGCTCTGTAAAAAGTTTTCACCTTGAAAAACAAAAAAGGCACCCAATTTTCATTAAGAAGGTGAAGGCTTCCATTGTACAGACTCTCCACGAGCCTCTGATGCACCTGACTGTTATTACAGATATAGACAAGTAAACAAAATATCTTTCTTCTGTTAAAGAGGTTTAGCTGTGTAATCAGAAGTGATTCAGTACCTGTTTAGCCTTGGTACTGGCTAAAAAGGGGCAGATTCCACGCCCTAGTGGAAGAAAGATCAAAGGCTCTTTTGGCATTAACGAATGCTAAGCAAAAACCCCAAATATTTAATCAAGAGGGAACAAAACCTTCAGACTCATGCAGCTGTGAGCATTTTTACAAATTTTCATAGTTTAGACTTGAATCATATCTAAGGGTTTGCTACCCTTAGATGAACAGGATTAATGATAGGTGACAACGGGTGGGATTTTCAAAGCGTTTTTGTAACTGCCGTAGACTTGAATGGGGCCTAGGCTGGGACAACAGGGGAAGAGCTAGTACAGGCTGTCACTTCTGCAAAAGCATTTACTGCGATGCAGCGTGATTATGACTCAGAAACACAACAAATTCTTCAGAGGGAGGCAAAAGGAAAAGGATGCACCTGACTGGTTATGTAAGGCTGGTTACAGTGATAAAACAATTCTTTCCCAACCAAAGTGGCAATCAGTTGATATCCTGAAGCAGATTTGATTACCCAGCTTACAAAACACAGTGCCAATTGTCACGCAATTACCCTAAATAATTATAATAGTGTATTATTTTTATTGCTGTTATGGTAGGGAGCCTCCATGATGCATCAGAATCCACTTTGCAATGCCCCAACATGTACAAAAGAACTGGGAGTTCTTTCCCCAGAGGGCTTATGGAAGATGATGGGCAGGAAAAACCCATGCAACCTGGCCACTGATACTGGTGAGCACAACAAGAAGCCACCACATTACACCAGATGTTTAACCGATGCCATTTGTGTATAGACATCAGAGTAGACATTTTAAAAGGTATTACAGGGATTACAATCCAATCACTTAGGAGACATTTAAGAGATGCTCCACCTGTATACAGAGGTAATACAAAAAGAGCAAAGGGGCTTAACTGGAAAATAATAACTGAGTGATAAAGATGATATGAGAAGGAGTAATTGTGGTTAAGACACCTAGCTAGCGTGTGAAAGATATTAGGTAATGAAGTTATGTGAAGTGGTGGAGAAAGGGCACCTTGTAAAGGCAAGCCACGAACAGGTCATGTCACAACACAGCCTAGCCAAGAAATCAGGAAGATGATCTCTGCAGTAATGAGTTGATGATAAAATTGAGATAAGATGGAATTCATTGGTATGGGCAGAAAGAGTTTGATCTACTAAGATACAATATGAGGAATCTGCATTCATCCATGTATACAGGGAAGGACAGAAGGATTTTAGATGTGTTTTGCAAGCAGAAAATTAAGCCTTTCCATACAGCTTGGATGTGATGATCTACAGAGAAAAAAAGGCAAAAATAGAGTTCAGGTTGTACACCCAAATGTTGGTAAGGATGAAAAAAAAGAAAGGAAGCGTCAAAGTTTACAGGCAAACTGTTGCCAGAAAGAATTGTTGAGGTTTTATCTTGGATAGGAGGGGAGTTTTCTTTGTAAGAGCTAAAAAGAAAAACAAAACTAAAAATAAGCATTCTGGTTTCAACAGAAAAAAAAAAGAGGAAATTAAATAAGTTAGGTCATCATTTCTGCTTTGGCTATCCTGCCTTAGTAATGTCAGAGTTGTCATCTTGCTGCCCACCACACGACAATTGTCTAAGCTTGGGCAAAACCATTAATAGCAAAAGAACCTTTCAAGTATTGATGAGATCAGTGTAATACAGGACTATTACTAAAAGTACAGTCTTGCATATGAGACCTTAATTACAGTGATGATGCACAAAATTGAGAGAATCCTGCTCACCTCTTATAGTCCAAGCCAAATGTGGAGGACTGGCAGTTAAAAAAACATTGTTTAAGTGCGCAACTGCTGCATTTACTGTGGAAATCAATGAGACAGGGAAAAAGCAGAAGATTCTATGCAATTTATAAGTGTCTACTATCAAAGTCAACCTCATGAAAAAATCATTTAAATATTTTGGAGTGAAATGTTCAGGTGGTTAAAATTGGGCAATCTCCTACAAAATCAAAAAAGCTTTGCATCAGCTGAATGTGCCTTGGTTACTTTTTAACCTTTTTTTTAAATATGGTTGAAAACCAATATTATTTATGTGGACTACATAATGCTACATCAATTGAGAAATCACCTGCCAGATGAAATTTTAACATGGATATAACCAACAAAAAGTGAACTGCTAGAAAAATCTTGCTTAACAAATGCTCACGTGATGTACTAAGCTTCCTGGAACTGAACATGGATGATGTTGAGTATTTTTATTATTCATTATTAAGAACAATGAAAAGACATTGCTCTCTTAATCCACCAAATCTCAAAAGGAATCTATGTCATACAGGAAGTGAATAGAAGAAAAAGTGATATTCCCTAGAATAAGTCAATGTTCATTCTTGGAGATCCAGCAAATGCACTTTGCAGGTTGTAATTCTGTGTGGGAAATGATCTATAAAATTGCAGAAGCAGAAGAAATCTCACAGAAGAAAGAACATGTCCCAAGGTTTCACCAGTACTTTGGGTATCTGTAGGATTGTAAACAGAGTTCAAAACTTTCAAAGAAAAGAAATGTCAAGATTCTTCATCTACAAATGCTCGCATCTGAATTTATAATTGGGGGCAATTACCAACTCAATTACCTGCCTGCAAATCTAACTAGTTTTTGTGGTACCGACAGCCTTCCTAATTATGTCCTGTACTTTCACTGAGATCTAGTAATTAAATCAAAGGAGAGAGGGCCTAGAGGTTTCTGGATCCTTATGTAGGCTGAGTCACCTGTTGATTCCCTTGTGTCACACGGTAACCTGAGTAGGCAGTTAAATGGAACTAGTCATTCTCACTAGGGAACTACTCGTCTGCAGAAATCAGTATTGCCAGGTTACAGCTATCAGAAGGGATGGAATTCTGGAGATTTCTACTAGGACAAACCTTAGTACTGACTCAGAATCTCCTCGGCCTCCTTAAATTCTAGATAATCTGAGTTTTAAAACAAAAGATTTTTTTCTGCAAAATACCTCTTTTAAATCCAAAGATAGAGAAATCAATTGTTTAGCTTCACAGCAGTAAAAATATCAGTATTTGTTTCCTTTCTCTTAGGAGCTTATTACTAGAAAAGAGCATCTGCATCATCAACTCCAGGATCCCTGAGTCAGAGAGAACCATGCAAAAGATGCTCATCCAGAAGGGCCCACGAAATTGCTAGTCCTTACCTTCCACAGACACTTCCCACCACCACATCCTGAAGTAAAAGACTGAGGGACACAGTAAGAATTACTGTTAGAAAAGGATAGAAAAGAAGTACATTACCAGTGATTTGGGGCCCTGCTAAGCACCATTTTGGTTAGGTGACGCTAGCAAACCTGTGTTGCACACCACGGGAGGGGAAAAAAAAGCCAAACCAAACCAAACCAATCTAAAAAAGTCACTGATCTCTGCTAGTCTGACCTCAGAGAAAATTTTTTCTTTCCTGACCCCAAATCAGGCAGTCAGCCTAACACTGGGTGTGTGAGCAAGACTCATCAGCCAGGCATCTGTGAGTTTAATATCACTTGCCAAATCCACCCTCAAGCTGTGGCCAACATCCAGTGCTTCAGAGAAAGATAGGAAAGGGGCTTTAGAAGCATAATGTAAAAAGAAATCTGGGGCTTTCCATAGAGCTTAGCTGTGATGAACTGGAGAGAAAAAAAAAAAAGTAAAACATTGAGTTCACATTGTACACCCTGAGGATGACAATATTTCCACTCCATTCCATTTTCAGAAAAAGAAAAAAAGGAACAGAGCTTTTAGGGGAACTTGTCAGAAAGATGTCATAAGATTTTAGTTGGGAGAGGAGGGGAATTTCTTTTGTAAGAGCTAAAAACACCACCCACCCACCTCACCCCCCAAATTATCAAAACAACAGCATTTAATACTCAGGGTTTTAAAATAGTAAAATCAGCCCAAATTAAAAAGTAATAATAATCAAATAATGTGGTTTCCAGTAACTGATTACCCCTGAGGAAAAAAAGTAGTCAAATTATACATCAGTATGGAAAACATCCTTTCTGTCTCTTACAGGTAGCTAGTGAGAAACCATACACCATGGTGTTTGTAAAAAATAACCACGAGACAAAGCAGAGTTCAAGCAGATTTTCAAGTCCATTGGGGATAGCTATAAATCCAACACTCATGACAAAACCCCACAAGAAATACCTACGTCAAGATTCCTTCCTAAGCTATGATCTCTTCCATACGCTCCCTGAGCACATTTCATTTTGCCTCTTCTTTAGCTCAGTTTCACAATGGCAAACGCCTGCTTTTTAACAGCATGTAACCAGGAAAAGAAGTTAAGAGAAAAGGCACATACACGGTTTATGAGAGTACTTTCAAAGGCCACTCTCAGCTATCACAAAATGCATCTATGCAGCTTGTTGAAGTTGATGGGATTACTTCTCAATGATACCCCTATCAGAATGAACAGAATCCCTCTCATCAGCCTGAAAACGTGTGATCATTCTGTATGGTCCATTATTTGTTAAAGCTTTGCCAAGGGCTGATTGGCCTTGATTTACTCAAGCTCATTAATTTTGTCTCAAAACCTGGGTATTCAGAGTACAAATCCGCACTCACTTCTGGCAAATGATACAGTCCACCTGAAACTGGAATTGCTTTTAAAGCCTGTAGCTCAGCAGAGAAACCCTTCAGCAGCTGAGGTCCCAGGTTAGCTAGGAATCCAACCTTGTGTCTTCTGCGGCACTCTCCTTTTTTTAAGCTCTTCCTTTGTTAGTAAGGCACAATGTACTGGAAAAAGCAAAGGCAAGCAAGTGGAGTATTACTGAACAAATGGTTGTTCCACAGGAATAGATTTCAATGGCTTCAAGTCACATGTTCTTCTGAGCACGATGTGGATATTCATGTCCTAAACATGTGATATCTATCCTGCCCTCTAACAGGATTGGCACAAACGTCAACTCAGCATAGGAGAGAGATCAGCTGAGGCCCATGTTTCCTCACTAATAATACACCTATTTCTGTTGGGTTCACTCATCTTCTATCATGTACTTGTAGCCTGGCTTTTATCCCACCTGCATATGTAATTATGGGCAGTTGTTAATAGGTAAGAGTATTTATTATAGCTGATCCTGATCCAAGTGGTGTTTGGTAACTTCACAAATTTGGTCAGTATATACACAGCAGCACAATGGTGAACAGACCAGTTATTAATCTGGAGGAAAGGCAACAGAAAGTGGGAGACTGTTTCAGCTGGCATGGAGCGATAGCACAAAAGTCATGAGTGGGTGAAGGAAACCAAAGCCTGGGTGGAGCAAAAAGAAAGGGGTAGAGTGTAAATTGAGATGATGGTGAAGCTGCAGGCAAGGGTGACACATTCTGTACAGTTATTACAATGCTTTTAATTATCTCTCATGCCTAACATTCCATTAGCACCATGCTGCCATGGGTGGAGACTGATGGGTAGAAAGGGGCATCGTTCCCCTCCTACCCTTATGCAATTTGAACCACAGTGATAACTGGTAAATCCCTAGATAAGGCCCTTTAACTTATTCGATCCTCCTAAAGGAGGAGGTCTTCTACATTTTCTGTGTCCCTGAACTTTATACAGCTGCTGAAACCAAAGTATAATAAACATAGTGGGTTTTGCGGTTATTAAGATCACTGAGGCCAGTCTTTCTTGCCCATATGTGCTCACCAAGGGTGTGTGGCCTAATTAATGGGTGGAGCAGTTTGAAGGGAAAATAGAAACATAGGCCATTTTTTCCTTTTCCTCACTGAAAAAATTCCTAACTGACAGGAAAAGATACTTTTCTAGTAATTGCATCAGCCCTGTTTCTGATTGGCTCAGGCACTCCCAAAGCATAGTGACCAATCCCAAACTGTGCCAGGATCATGAACAAAGACAATGTAGTTTAAGAAGAACCTCAAATAAACTACAACATTTCTACAGGCACTGCAATAAAATAGATTGTGGTCACATAATTTCCAACATGTTTTAAAGATTCCTATTTGCGGAACAAGAGCTGGAATAGAATTTGCAAACTTCCCTTATAATTTATTCTTCTCTTTATGAGAATGATTCACTGGGCTGGTGGGATCAGCTGACTCAAATCTCTCTTCCAGCTATTGACTTTGAGGAGCTGGACTGAGCATGGACTCTACTGCAGCAGATCTCAGCTACTACCTGCACTGCCTGTGAAACGGCTATGCAAACAGGATGTCCTCTTTTTGCTGTGAAGACTGTTTGTTCACCGCCTGTTTTTCACCACTATGTCTGTAAAAATCCCAGCTAAACCTTGATTCCTGTCTGCTGTGACAACCATGATAGGTCCAGCCTGCTCCAGTATTTTGGAAATAATTCTACATCTTTCCTTTCACACCCTGTCTCAGAACTGTCCTACAAGCTTTTTAAGAAGGGAGGCAGGATACTTTGCCTGTCTTTCTGCAGTTCTGAACTTGGTTCCAGAGGTACCATCATACCTATATATACAAAATGAACTAATAAAAACCCTAAGTCTTAAATTCCCAAAGAAGATTTCTTAGATAATCTGTGGAAAAAGCTAATTTTGGCAGATGAACCAAATTTCTCCAGCAAAAAGGAGAATCTATAACGAAGAATCTCTTGAATGTACAGTAACTATACAGTAGCAGAATAAATCATCAATAATCAAAGGTTATATTGTAACATCTACAGCTGAGGTGTGATAACTACTCCATGAAGTGCTAAACTGGTGGTACTGGTATAGTGTGTTGCAATCGTATTGTCACAGGAAGAACTATCTGCTACCTTTAATGCTCGTTATACAAAGTTTTGATTGCTCCTAGAACCTCCTCATAGATATTATTTTACAAAAGCTTATAAAATAAGAAAATAAAATTTTAGACACAAAATACCATGTTGTATTTTAAAGAATATGAGAATACAGCAAGTCACCAGGCATTCACATACCTTCAACATACCAAGCTCCACTCTCTTCCAACCTTCTATGATTCAAACTCCCCTTCAAAAGCCCTACCCCTTTTCTTGCTCCGCTTTAGCTTCGCTCCTAGATTTTAGACTGGTAATTTGAGGTTTTGTCCTCACTGAATTTACGAAGATGAAAGAACCAGCACAGAGGCAAGATATTGCTCTTGTCCCTATACAAAAAAGCTGGTTCCTCATTATCCCCAGGAACCCAGGAGGATATGGGAGCCCCACCAGGATATCAGTTTGCTCTATGAGAGACAAGTCTAGTGGCCTTATGAATTTTCTGGAACTGGGAGCACACTGGCCAGGTACCAGCTCTAACTCGTTCCTAAAAGATAGTGACACTCTGCTCCTGCTGTGTTTCCAGGCCACCTCTTCCACAACACTTGTGGGAACCACTGCTTCATGCAGATGCAAGGTGGTTAATGCTGTATCCAAAAATGCTGGCTCCCAGCTCAGCTGACTGGGGGTAATTTCACCCGCCATCCACCTGTGAGTCAGCTGCTCCACAGTGCCTGCAGCCATTCAGCTGTGCCTCCCTTCCAACGTGTTCAAGCCTCCTCGCTAGCTGGGAATGACTTGTCTACTCTGATGCCTTTCTGTTCACTATCTGTAATAGGATGATAGAGCTTTGGCATTAATATTTAGATTAACCAATGTTACAGTGTGAGGTGGTCAGATATTACACTAACTGAAGCCAAATAAAGATCTAGGATAGCAGACTCAAATTCATGAAATTCTGAGCATTTATTTCAGTCACTGCTTCATGGTCCTGGGCCCTACTGAAGGTTGGGCCAGCTTGTTACGTTCCGCACAACAGAGTGTCATAGGATATTTTAAGGGATTTCTTTACTGTCACTTTTACTGCACTAGCATTAATCATCAGAGGTCTGAGACGTACCAGTACCACATTCATCATGTGACACTCATCCCATGGGAAACAGAAAACAAATAGAAACCAACCATTCCTTTCCTAACATGAACTGCTCTCTTTAACTTGGGGATTTGCTTTGCTGATTGCTGGTTTTGTTTTCAGAAATTACTTCTCCAAATAATCAGAATTAAAAGGAGATAATTTAGGGAGGTCTTCTCTGTAAAAGAAGGAGAAACTATGTGGTTTCTTGAAGTGCTGCTTATACCTTTAAAGTAATTCCAAAGATTAAACCTGCCTTGAAATATGATTTACTGATTTGAAATATCACATACTCAAATTCTTACAGCAAGTTTTATGTATTGTCTGATTGTGATGATAGGAAAGGATATATTGTCATATGCATTTACTAAACTACTCGCACCACAACTATCGGAGCACTGTATGTTTTTTAACAGATACAACGAAAAAACAAGTTTCAAATCTCTCCTTGTAGTGACCTCAGGTTATTACCAGAACCGTGTCATGAATTGTAGCCCTCTACGTCAGTCACCAGTGGATCCTGAATCAGTGCTTTAAAACAGCTACATTAAAAAAATAAATATAAAATGATAGAGCCTCTGCAGGTTTGGTTGTTTTGTTGGGTTTGGTTTTGTTTTCTTTTTTTACTAATGCCCTAACATGTGGAAGCAATAGATTTCATTTACTGAAACTTTGCCTTTGGTGTGTGTATGAACAAGAGGTTGAGCTCCAGACTAGACAGATCCCTCTGCCATCAGCGACAGAAACAATTGTACATTTCAAAGGAACCTCCCTGCAAGTCCAAGGAACATTTTGTTATGTAAATGAAACTAACTTGTTTGTTTTCCTTGATGTTTTTAAATGCCAACTTGTAGATATGTCTGTTGTGTTGAACACATCAAACGAGGCACCAGAACATCAGTCTCCTGCATTCTGAGTTCTGCTGTAGACAGGGGTAGTTTGCTTAAGGCTGCATTTCAAACAGCAGCTCTTTGATGGGTTAAATACCCTGCTGAAGAGCCAGCGTTAACACAAGAGGGTGGCAACACGCAGTCAAATGGAGATTTCTTGCAGGAGCGGGGCATTAACAGGGGTTACCAAACTGAAACAGCTTCTACCTCAAAACTGATTTGAACTAGCACAAAAGTTTGCACAAAACCAAAACCTGTCGCTGCCAGTGTTGAAAAAACCGCTAGGACTGCTACTGGTCCTCTTCCACCTGGAAACAAGAATTCTTCCACGACACGGACTGTGGATTAGGTCCTATCAGAATCACCATCGGATGGGAAATCCCAGGGCCTGAGCTGTGCTCCTGACCGGCGTTCAGGTGACCCTGGGCATGGCTCCTTTGCCCACTGGAGATCTCCAGTCCACACAGGGTGCACCAATGAACGCTGCAAACCCATGTCACAGCATTTCAGCACATTTCACATAAAGGTCACTAGGATGTTTTCATCCCTTTTGAGCCTCATGATTCCCAAGTTAAAAAGAAAACCATTAGTTTGCTTTCTGGGCTCCAGAGACTCATGGAAGATTCAGCAGGCAGTGATTTGAGTGCAGAATTCGTACAGTGGAAACAGACACTCGAGTTCTCAAAGTACCTTCTGAATTACTGCTCTCAGAGTTTTGTTTTTCTCAGGAACACAGAGTATTTCTAGATAAATTGAATCTGCCTTTTTATCAGAGAGTGTATGATCCCCTGGGTACTCCCTCTGGCTGTGATTCTGCTCTGTTATTTGTGTCATGCCTTAAACCCTGTGGGTGATGGAACTGTGGATGCTGGCAATCCGAGGAGGAGAAGACAAACTCACAATTGTTCCATTTCTTCATATTCCCAGTATGTGCATACACAGAAGAGGGCGGCTGCTGATTATTGAAGGCTGAAATAAACAGACACTTGGAGCCAGTCCAGTCATTCTTAGGCTGATCTCGACTTTATTCCTTCAATGTGGCAATCCCCCAACCTCATTGGTGTTTCCTGTACTACTTAATAAAAGCAGAATCTGGTTCATTAAGTACCTTGTTCAGAGGTGTCTTCCTTCCTCCTCTTCCATGGTTCTGTTCTCAGTAGCTTTAGCCTACTTACTACCTATGCTTGACTTTCTTTCTCCTTTCTTTTTTGGAGGAACTCACAATCTGCAAAGTTTCAGCTCACTCCATATAGACACACTCAGTCGTTGCTTCTTTTATTGTGAAATTTGCTGTCAAAGACAACCCTACAACATTCAAGATTCAGAAGTCTCCTTCACAGAGTTCTTCTTGTCAGGTATACAAAGGAGGTTCTTGAAGAGCTATTACAGGGTGTGAAAAGGAACATAACATTTGTTTCATTCTTTATGTTCCTATCTCAGTAGCAAGGCTGAAACAAAGCAAAAAGTGCTACCTAGGATTGCAGCTACTTCTTCTTCGTCAGAGGCTTCTCAAATGCTGTGCAGCAGCATAGTTTGCACTGTAAGACGTTTGCACTATAACATGCAAACAAACCCTTCAAAACTTTGGGATGTGTGTTTCAGAGAAGGTCTCAAGCAATTCAGAACTGCTCCAGACTAGCTAAGCTGAAAGTCAGCTGAAAGTCAGCTGAAATACAGGCTCACCCTTGCTAATTAAATTTTCCGCATGATTCTTTGGTTACAATTGGCCCAGACCTAACGAAATATATCTACTGGTCTGTCCCATGCCACCCGGGATTCAGAACTGAGGAGAAAGAGCACAGAGGAAAGAGCAAGCTAAGGTTTAGATAACACCCCAAAAACCACTGGCTTGAGCTGACTTCAAGTTGAAGGAAAAGGTTTCTGTCTGTCCTTTCTATTGCATTATGCTTATGGTCCTCACGTTATGCTTCAATTCAACAGCCAGAATTTCTAAGAGAGAAATTACTAAGAACACCTGAAAATATTTGCAAGCTCAAAACCATCTAAAGTGAGACTTGATCATCCAAACTCCACAGTTTAGATTTACTCTGCTTGGTCCGGCACGCTGTCCTTAAAAATGACCTTTACAGTTAGCACAAAGCCTACACTGGGAATTGCATCAACTTAATTAAACAGGTTTTTGTTCTGTTTTCAAACTGATCAAGTTAAGGTAGCATAAAAATCATATGTAGACATGTAGCTTGGTTTTTATTCTCTACTAATGGTCAATGAATAACTTATGAAAACATTACCAACATGTCTTATATCAAAGCAAGGCTTATTGAAGAAACTAAAAGGCTGCATTGAGTTTGTTGCAAAAGAATGAGAAGTCAAGGGAAACTGTCATATCTCATTACTAAAACCAGTATCCTAAAGAACAAAGAAGGTTCTTTTATGCAGTTTTAAAAAGATGACAGGATTAAAAAAACCCCCAACACCTACCGCAATTAAAAAGCCTAAAACCTCAATAGAAATCTGCCCTTTGTTTAAAAATCAATTTACTAGACAAAATGCTGACAATAGGAAATGAAAATATTTTGAACAGATTCACTAAAATCATAAAAAGAAACTGAAAGAATATGAAAGGTCCAGATTTCAATACCATGACTTCTAATGTTATCAAATTATTGTAGTGATCATAGTCCAGCTTTAAAATGCATATAAAGTTAAAGAATCATGAAGGTCAAAATCAGTCTCACCAGGGCTATGTGTAATGTGGTTGGACGTGTAGCGCGGCTGTAGCTGTGAGGAACCCAGGATGTGAGACAGACGAGCTGCAGGCAGATAGAATGTTTCTATCAGACCAGCTGGGTATAACCAGGAAAATCTTGCAAGCTTTGAGGCATACGAACCCGCTTTTGAGTGCGAGGTGGGGTTTTTCCCCAGTTTTACCAACTGATCAAATGTTCTTTCTCCCTTTCCTGTTTACTATTTCAGACAGATAGATATTAGTCTCAGATAAAGGAAACATAAAATACAAATACACAGACAGAACCAAACAATGCTTGTCTTCAACAAAAGGGTATTTTCAAGCTTAAGGCACCTGCTCAGAACTCGCAGTCTCTTCCTGACAGTCTCCTGTGTTCATCAGCACCTTTGGTAGCTCAGAACTTTGAACCTCTGTTTCTTACCACAGTCCTCATCCAAAAAGAAAGATGAAACACAAGTTTTGAAATATCTTTTCGTTTATGTTGAACAAAAAAGCTCAAAGCAGTCATAGCTACTGGACAGTATCACAGAAAGCCGTGTGTGGGCAGATTAGAGACTAAAAGGATGGGATCACTTGAGAGGAGGGTAAGAGGAGCGAGTCACATGCAGATGATGAAAGACTGATCAGCAGTGGAAGACAGGGGAAGGGGAACAGAAGTGCTGATCAGTGAAGAAAGGAGGAAACAAGGAGCACATTGTGGGCTCAACTCCAAATGTTGCTGCTCGTTGTTAGCTCCCGTGGATACTGTAGGTCTAAGCCCCTTGGAAAAGGTAGACTGAAGAGCAAAGAGTAAATCGACTGAAGAGTTCTGATGGGGTATCCTGCCAGCAGGAAATGCAGATTATTAATATCGAGCCTTGCAATAAATATAATTGCAGTGTTCTCAAAAAGGCTAAATAAAGAAAAAAAATTTCCATGCCATTTCAACATTATCAACAACCAATATTTCTGAATTCCATTTTGAAATGACACTGGTTTTGTAAGACATTGTCCATTCTAACATAGTAGCACATTTTGAAAATATAACTGATTTCACTCTTTTTTTTCCATATAATGAATTTATGTCATAGCAGGACTTAAAAAAAAAATGCTCTGATGTGGGAAAAAAAAGTCAAAATAATGAGTTTTCCTGTAGCACATGCTTTCCCTGAGATAGGAAGTTCATTTCAAAGCATACACTGAAATTAGTTGGACACCCATTGATTTCAGTGGAGCAGATCTATGAGGAGATCTTGAAGAATAGAAGGAAGAAACTAGTGACAACAAATTGAAGGAATTCCTCTTTAAACAATGCCTTACAAATATACACAATGATCATTGAGTCCCGCCTTTGATGTACAACTCCCCAAAGCTTTAACTTTGCTACTACAGGAAAAGCAGAATTGGGCTCCCAAACCAGACAGGCACGAACCACATCTGTTCTCCGACACACAAGAATTAACTAGTGAGGTACCACTGACTGCAGGGTGTATTTGCATCTAGACTGGCAAATCCGTACCAAAGTCTGGGGTATACAGCATTAAATAAGCAGTGGAGATTCCTTTCTGTGATTTGTCATTCGGCTCCTCGGTGGAGTCAAAGCCTTGGTTTGTGCTAGTTTCAAGAAACAGCCATTGCATTTCACAAGTAAGACAAAGCTGTTTGGAACAGTATTTATTAAGCTAAAATCCGATTCAAACCAGGACCTGTTTGTTTCACAAACCTGATCATAAATCTCTTCTGGATAAACATGTAAAGATACAGAAAGCTCAAGCTGAAGAGATTCATGGGCAATACATAATATTGTTTGGACAAAAAAAATGGAACCAGGTTAATACTAGCACCGGGGCTGATTTTTAACTTGTAGCTCACTGAAAACAAATCTTTTGTCCCGAGGATGTTGATACAACCTTTTCTGTAACCACACAAACAGGGCTACTGAAATACAGTTTTAAGTAAGCTCCATCAAGGAGTGTTTTGTAAATGAATAATGACTTTGCTTAAAGCCAATCAACATCAAGTGTGTTAAAAAGATGAAATAGTGCTGGAAGGCAGTGGGAGGTAGAGGAGCCTCAAAGTGCAAACAGGTGCTGATCTCCCTTCAGGGGGGATTGAGTGGCACAGACCTTACAGGCCTGTCACTTCTGATCAAAGCAAGCTCCAAGACCACATAATCACCATCACCCACCTTTTAAAGGATGCCCTGATTTATCATCTGTCAGTGTTAATAACTTGGCTACTCTGTCTAAAATACTTAAGAACATTACACAAGGATAACATTTCAAATTTTTTAAAAGAAACGTGTAAATGTTTTAAACTAAAACGCACTGAAGTTCCTCCTTTGAGGCCATCTGTTGTTGGAGACCACCTGTCATCAAAAGACCACCTGAGCACATAATATCCCATCATTACAGAACTATCCCCTTGAAGCCATGGATTTTAAGTGTTCGAGTAAGAAGGGTGTATGTTACAGACGTTGTTGTTACTGGGCTCTTCATACAGTTTGAAGCTCGGGATGACAGCCATATGTGACAAATGGCTTCATAATCGCACACATATGAAATGCTACTTGGGGAAGAATCTGATAAGAGATCTGAACGTCCCTTGACTCAGCTCCTCACATCCTTTCAACCACGGTGCTTGCACTGCGCTCTTCCAAGTGTCCTGGTATGTCACACCTAAAACTAAACCTTGAAACTACTAAGCTTCATTTTATTTCTATTTATAAGAAGCGCCAGCATTTCACTGAGACAAGACTTACATACAATTTTGCAAGGTCTTTTCTGAATCCCATTTTTCCCTGCTTATCTCATACTCTTACCTCATTAACCTCTTTTTAGTGAACAGAGGTATTCCACCAAGCTACCATTGCCAAAAAAGGAATTTTCTGCCTTCCTTCTACCCATCCCTAACATAGGAATCCCCACCTGAAAGCCGAGGCTCAATCCGCATTGTCACAACCTGCACAGTTTGAGACAATTTCTACCCTCACGGGTCATCTCCAGCTCGGACAGGAGAGAACAGACCACTTGTAAACAAGCCTGTGGCCAACATCTCATTCCTGATTTACAGCGTATGTATACATTAACAACGAATTTTTATTACAATATTTTTGTCTGATAAATGCCACTGGATTGTGATAAAATATCCTTTCCAGAAGGACATTCTGGACTTGTATTCCTTCCTCAACAAGTTTGCTATGGAATGACTAAATTGTTAATATATCCAAATATAAATACTTTTCTTAGAAGCCTGCTGATCAGCAAATACCCAATAGGCCTTGATGGTACTTAGAGAAAAATCCTATAAAATCCAACAAATAAAAATGTGGGCATGATTTTACTAAAATACAAAATTACTGTATTAAATAAAGGTTTAATATAGAATATTTTGTGATATTTTATTAAAGACTTATTTTTTTATTATCAGTATCATTTAACTAATATTCAGCCTTGTAAGACAAGAATTATCTATTACATTACTAATAATGCTATATTAAACCACTGAAATGTTGTGAAAATAAGTATATCACTTTCCCTTAACAGCTGCAAGCTTCCAATTCCTTAAATAGCAACTTCAATATTGAACTGTTAAGATTATCAGGAGTTATGGGACAGTAAGGAGTACAATTTCTGAATTGATTCCCTGACTCCCTGATTAAGTCCTTAAAGACAATCATTATTCTCTGCTATAACGCATTTATAGTGCATTAGTCCTGATGTAATGAACGCAGCATCATTATATACTTGAAGAATCTAGTCTGCTTACTCATAAAGACAAAAATAAAAAAAATTCCAGAGTAACTGCCAAGCTGAAATAAAATCTATATCCTTAGTTTACCGTTTAGGAAGAACCTATTTGTAACATGATGCATCAGCCAAGCATTCGTATTTGGCATGTTCAGAGAAGAACTTGCAGTTCTGCTCCGGTGACAAAGAAGGGCCGGAGCT
>NW_010420075.1:0-4410 GCF_000710305.1 Buceros rhinoceros silvestris | reverse complement strand
TTCGGCCACTGCTGAACACCTTCGGTTTTTTTTCTCTTCCAGAATCCTAGTAGCAGACTGTAAAAATACACGATCAACAATGAAAGCAAATACTTGTCTATAGTCTATAAAAATAGCGAGATTATTTATTTCAGTGGCTAATGTATTTTAGAGTGAAGCCCAAAACCATTCTCTGAACAAATCTTCCACTAGTAAATCCAGCACTAACCTTCACGTCAGAGATTAAATCTGTGTGAAGCAGATAGCTGACTGGCAAGGTGACACACACAGTAACAAAACATGGATCTGAAGGATTCCTGTGGCAATCTGCAATACAGGGTTATTCTACAGCTTCATATTCAGTTGTTCTACAACTTTCTATTTCAGTTCTATTAAAACTCTGTTTCTCAGGATCTAATGTAACTAGAAATATGCAGATTCAAAAGCATCAACTCAGCAGTTTCAGAGGTGGATTTGTTTGGTGCGATGCCCTGCTTTGGCTCCGGCAGGGCGTGCTCTGCCGGGATTAACTTCCAGGGCATCTAAAAGCTGTGTGTCAAACAGCAGCACAAAGGAGGAAAGTATACTTCCTCTGCCCCCAAAAGATACATTTCACATTGACAGCTGCTTTGCATATGTGCAAAGACATAAAGATTATTAATACCTGCAGCACCGTTTTTGTTATTCAAGTTCCTAGTCACTGCTGGAAACATTTTAAAAGACTAGAGAGGACAAAAATTTGTCGCACTACACAGATGAGTTGAAAAACCGGACTGCTCAAACAGATCCTTTTGTCACCAAGTTCCTAGCCACAAGACGACTGTCACAGGGCTCCTCACTCCTACCAAAGCCCATGAACACCTCTGCTCTTTCTGTGGTGAGGTACCTGACAGAGGCTCTCTAGACCAGCCTGTGTGAGAAAGTGAGGTTCTGTGTCTATCTCCCCAGGTGATCACACAGCCTGGTAGTTACTTGCAGGGGAAGCTTCAGGTTCATACAAAATCATGCTCCACTAAAAACTTTCTGGAATTTACAATTTTAACTTTATCAGATAGCTTGCTTAAAGCAGTCTTCAAAGGATGTATTTCTCCTCCTCTTCCTCCCGATCCTCCTGAAGCCTTTTCCCAAATAACAATGATACTTTCAGTAGTGTTAGAAGGAAAACAAAAAAACCCCTGAAGAGTAGAGACTGAAGTGAGCCGGCAATGTTTAACATGCTGAACGTACCCTATGCAAATTTTAAAGGGGTGTTAACCACGGATCATTGTTGTAATCTCAGTGCTTTGTAAACACGGTGCTACTCTACATCACTGCAGCTTTTTTACATCACTAAAGCCTCTTCCCATTCGGTTTTCTCAGTTGCGGAGGCTCACAGAAAGAGATGCAACTTCAAAATCCATTTATTTAATTCCAACTAGCAATTTCTTTTGAGTAAATTATTGTTCTATCTGCTTATACTTGCAGGCAAGTCTAACAACACCTATTATATTCAAAGTGTGCTTTTATCAAAAAATTGAGAAAACAAGTTTATTAACCACAAAGCACATCAGAGAAAGTTTAGAACACACGAAATTATCAAACTAAAGAACATATTTTATTTTTAATAAAATAGTGGAGCATGAAAAATAATTGTATATTACAAATATATACAGCACAAAACTGTGCACCCCCAGCACAGTAAAGAGCGTCACTCTATACAAAGCTTCCCTTTGCAGAATCTAGTGCTTCTTGATCTATTCATAGTGAGAATTTGTTTAACAATAGAAAGAGTCAATAAGCCCTTTGGGTCTCTTTGAATTGATCTCCCCCTTTTTTTTTGCACAAATCAGTCCAAACGTGTATAACATTGGCTTGATTTCCATTAAAAAGCCACAAAATGTAACACTAAAGGGTTTCTGAGGACTAGACCTCTTAGTTCTTTTGTTAAGAGATTTCTTTTGTTGTCTTTATGTACAGCAAAATACTTGTTTCTCTTTTCATGTCATGGTAAGAAAAAAAATGTATTGCACATTATTCTTATTCACAAAGTTTGTGTCTGGTGCAGGAAGTTTCTCTTTTAGTGAAAGAATATTGGTGAGCATTATAGATTGAACCTATTTTTAGGCACTCCAAACCCACTACGCTGAGATGAGCTGTAAAGGATTTCAGATTTCTCTTTTTTTTTTTTTTTAAGTTAGCACGTCACAGAGCGCATACCTACTGAGGACAGGCCTTCGTGGGACCTCAGTTTCTCTGAAGAGACAATGTTCACTTGGGCACTTTTAAAATCAATGCGTTGCTCCATAAAATTTGACTATATCTCGTTACTCAGAAACCTGTAGGAAATCCAGCTCAGCTATGTGAAAAGTTAAATAAGATGTTTTGTTTTGCTTTAAATCTGAGGGCTGGATGAAGTACTTAACTACACATTAGTAACAGAAGAGACTGTTTTAATTCAATATTTCTTTCACTGAAAACCTTTCCATAAGTACATTTACCTTCAGTTTTTCACCAGGTCTTGAATTCAGCATGATATATTTTTTGCCTTGAGATATTAAACTGTTCTGACAAAAAAGAGCACCATTTAGTTTCTAATTTCTGACTGCTACTGTGGACATTTGTAAGTCTGTAAGGTGAGATATAGTCTCTCCTAAAACCTGGTCACACGCAAGTGGGTGGCTGTAGAGTCGATTCATATTTTGCAAGGTGAGTTTTCTGTGGATGTTGAGGTTTTTTGTAGATTCCACTACTCGTAATAACACTTGCAGGTTTTCTCCTACTTCTCTTCTTTAGTCTTCGACTACAAACATTTTGCCAGGACTGAAGAGTCTTGGAAGTCCAGATCCACATACCACTGGTAATGCCCACAACTAGTAACATAAAAATTTTGACCATGAAAATTTCTACTGCTGGAATGGAGTTATTCATCATGCAGTCTAAATTTTTAGTCTGATTGTTCATCTTGCATTTCTGTTGAGTTGCCACAATTTTCCAATAATCCATATTAAGCCTTTCATAAAAATAGCAAGCTATCACACAAGTTGCAGGCACTGTATACAAGACTGAGAAGACACCAATCCTGACCATAAGTTTCTCCAGCTTGTCAGTGTTTTCTCCACCTGTTTTCATCACCCTCCTGATATGAAAAAGGGCCACAAAACCAGAGAGAATAAAGGAAGTGCCAATTACCAGATAACAAGCCAAAGGGATGAGCACAAACCCCGTCAAGGCATTCACATCCATGCTTCCAACATAGCACAACCCTGTCAGCTCATCTCCAGCCACCCTTCTCATAACTAGGATCATTATGGTCTTCACAGCTGGAATGGCCCATGCTGCCAAATGAAAGTAGCTACTGTTTGCTTCAATTGCTTCATGCCCCCATTTTTTCCCAGCTGCTAGAAACCAGGTTAAAGTCAAGATTACCCACCACAAGGAACTTGCCATACCAAAGTAATACAGAACCAGGAACACAATGGTGCAGCCAGTGCTCTCCAGTCCTTCCTGGATGACATAGAGTTGGCCGCTGTCCCTATCACAGGCAATACTTTCAGCACCTGAAAAGAGACGAATAATGTACCCCACCGAGTAGACACAGTAGCACATTGAGAGGAAGATAATGGGCCTCTCGGGGTACTTGAAACGCTGAGGATCTATCAGAAAAGTGAGTACAGTGAAAGCACTGGAGAAGAAGCACAGAATGGACCAGATGGCAATCCAAATGACAGCAAATTGTTTGTCATCCTTGCTCCAGTAAACATCAACCCCCGGCGTGCAGAGCGGCGCGCAGGAAGCACTCTTTTCCACACGGTGGAACTTGCCAGGATTTTCACAGGAGGTTCTGCTGAGGCTGTCCTTATGCTGCTGCAGATCGTGGCCACTACTGGGCCGCTGTGGACGAAACATGGGCGGCAGCATGCTGGATCCTCTGGGCGGCTCGTCCGATCCGTTGTTGGGGGCCTCCATGCACAGGTAATTGGGGTCGTTCTTGTTGGGCAGTTTGCTGCAGTCTAAGGAGTCTGGCCATTTAAAATTGAACTGCTCCATAATAGGAGAGCATTTCAACCTCGCCTGCTCACACATAACCCTGCAGGCTGGGATTGGTGTAGAAACCTGCTCTGTGCACATAGGGGCATAGAGGGAGCACAGGAAAAATTTCAGATGGCTGTGGCAACCATACTCCACCAAGGGGGCAAACTCGTGCAGCTGAATGGCAGCTTCCCTTTGGTTTTCGTGTCCCATCAGGTTAGGCATCCTCGTCATGTTGTACCCTATATCCTTACACATGGGGATCTCTATCGGCTGGCACCTCCCGTCACCGGGGCGGTCAACGTCTATGGAGCTTATTCCGGCGCAGAAGCGGGTCAGCCAGCAGAGGACCAGGAGACTCTGGACGAAGTTCCTCGTCGCTGGCCCCATTGTGGCGGCCGCAGCAGCGCAGGCAGCCCCACG
>NW_010420074.1:0-5694 GCF_000710305.1 Buceros rhinoceros silvestris | reverse complement strand
TTCTCCCGGGACGCGCTGCAGCACTACGTGCCCGTCATCCAGGAGGAGGTGAATGCCTGCCTGGCGCAGTGGTTGGACACTGCTGGGCCCTGCCTGCTGGTGTACCCCGAGGTGAAACGCCTCATGTTTCGAATTGCCATGAGGATCCTGCTGGGCTTCCAGCCCCGACAGGCCAGCCCCGACGGTGAGCAGCAGCTGGTGGAGGCCTTCGAGGAGATGATCCGCAACCTATTCTCCCTCCCCATCGACGTGCCCTTCAGTGGGCTCTACCGGGTAAGGCTCCTGGCAGGAAAGTGGTGTCCCAGTAGCCAGGGCAGCGAGGAATGGATGGGAGGGATGGCGGTGCGCTCTAAGTCCCGTGTGTCTCTCCTTGCTGTTTGGCCAGGGCTTGCGGGCGCGCAACATTATCCATGCCAAGATCGAGGAGAACATCCGTGCCAAGATGGCCCGCAAGGAGCCTGAGGGTGGCTACAAAGATGCGCTGCAGCTGCTGATGGAGCACACACAGAGCAATGGGGAGCAGCTCAATATGCAGGTGAGATTCCCCAGGGCCAGACCTATCTCCTTCCCCTAGCCCTTCTGTCAAGAGCACATTTACCTTTTAGGGCCAGAGAGAGAGCAGGAAGTGCCCTCTCTTCCCGTAAGATAAACCAGCTTATGTAGAGGTGCAGAGGCTGCAACCAGACTGTTGGATGGGGAGCTATGCCCACAGGGAGCACAAGCATTGCCCTCCTCCTGGTCCCTGGGTGTCTGCTCCAGCCTGGGAGCAATACACAGCACTGTGGTGGTAGAGTGGGCCTGGTAGAGGTACAATGGTCAAGGTCTGTTTTATCCCTCCTCTGTCCTGTAAGGAGCTGAAGGAATCTGCCACAGAGCTGCTGTTTGGGGGCCATGAAACAACTGCTAGTGCTGCCACATCGCTGATTGCCTTCCTAGGGCTCCACCACGATGTCCTTCAGAAAGTGAGGAAAGAGCTGCAAGTGAAGGTGTGTGTCTTTTCTAGAACCATATCACGAGAGGGGACCGTGGGAAAGTACCTCCAGGAGAGGTGTCCCAGACAGGGCTCCCCTTGACCCAGGGTGGTGGCAGGAAGATACCACTTGCTGAGGGACAGCTGCTTTGCAAGTGCCAGGAGCCCTGGCCACCTGCATGGCAGCATCTTCCTTTCTAGGGGTTACTGTGCGGTCCCAACCAGGAGAAGCAGCTGGACATGGAGGTCTTGGAGCAACTGAAGTACACAGGCTGTGTCATCAAAGAGACTCTCAGGCTGAGCCCGCCTGTTCCTGGAGGATTTAGAATTGCACTCAAGACCCTCGAGCTAAATGTGAGTGGGGCTTTGGCTCAACTCCTCAGAGCCAGACAACATGAGAGCATCCGGTTCCTCCATGTTGAACCCAGGACACAGCTGCAAAGTACTAGTGTGTTCGCGTAACCTACATGCCTCAGAGACCTGCAGGCAGCCAGGAGGGGAGGTGGGGAGCACCAACATATCTTGTGCTGACACCTACTTTATTTAACACAGCAAGGTGCTTCATGTCTCCTTTCTCTTCCTTTGATAGGGTTACCAGATCCCTAAAGGTTGGAATGTTATTTACAGTATCTGTGATACCCACGATGTGGCAGATCTCTTTACCAACAAGGATGAATTTAACCCGGATCGCTTCATGTCTCCATCTCCAGAGGATTCCTCTCGGTTCAGTTTCATTCCTTTTGGTGGGGGCTTGAGGAGCTGCGTGGGCAAAGAGTTTGCAAAAGTCCTTCTAAAAATATTTACAGTGGAGTTGGCTCGGAGCTGTGACTGGCAGCTGCTGAATGGACCTCCTACAATGAAAACGGGCCCCATAGTGTACCCTGTGGACAATCTGCCTACCAAATTCATAGGTTTCAGCGGCCAAATCTGAGAGCTCAACGCTTGCCTCCAGCTGGATTTCTATATAGCATCTAATATGTACATAGTAACTTTTTATAGTAACGAAGGCCTTTAAATATTTAAACTTGTAAATGTACGATAGTTATTTATGTCTTCTAAATATTTCAAAAGACTATGGTATTTTTTCCCAAGCACTACAATTATGGGTCTCTGATTCATAATTAGATAATGTTATTTCTATAGAAATAAGTTTTCTCCTATTTAAAAATCTCATTGGAAGCTGGCCAGCTAAGCCTTTGAAGACCTTTCATGATGGTGTACGTATTAAGAAATTATTCTTAAAGGCGTTTGAAACAACAGTAACTAGGTACTCATCCAAATTACCTAAAATGGTTATTGTTTGAGAATGTTTTCAGTATTATTTGTGTCTAGATCTTACGTTTAATGTGTGAATTTTAAGTTTGATAATAAAGTTTATTTTTGATGAATCTCTGTATGAGCATCTGTCTATATGGTAGAAAATAGCTTAACCTATGGGTCTAAAGAGTTTGGCTGTAAAGTCAGATATGCTTTTGTGAATGAACTACTCGCTATTTCTATGGTCGTAACTCTACTCTCCCACCCCCAATGCAGTTCGCACTTGTGAATAGTAAATAGTTTTAAGTTTTAGCCTGTAAGTGGCATGAGCAGTGCAAAAACATACATGACCACTGAAAACAGGATGGAGTGATAGCAAGTGCTGCAGGTCTCCTTACCAAGCACATCATCCTGAGACACAGTAAGTAAGAAAGTAGAGGGAAGCAGGAGAACGATGTGTAACATGAGTCTTCCTCTGTAGCTAGAGAAAATAGTTTGAGGGAAAAAAAATCCATGCACGTCCTCTTCTCCCGTATTACTGCTGACCTGTGTAAACAGACCACTGCATCTTACTCTGTGTTGTCTGCTGGTTGTGAATCTTTACTTATGAAGGTGTCTCTTATCGGCTGGTAGAGCAAATAGAATCTGCTGATTTCAACTTGAAATGCAACAGCTCTGACTCGGTCAGAGATAGAGCATGTATTTGGTTTAAGAACTTCTTTCCTGGAATTCAGCAAAGTGAAAACTAAAAGGCAGGCACTAATGTGAATTGATTAACAGGGAATCAACGGTCGAGATGCAGTTCCCTGGGGGTGCGTAAGCAGGGCAGATAAAATGCCCTAGGCATGACCCCTGTTTTGGCTTAACCATAAGCTTTTTTGTGCTCTTCCCCCCGCACCCCCCCATTACTACACCTATTAGTCTTCCCTCAAAAGTCAAACAACACAGACTGGACCTATAAACATCTACAAAGCAAAACAATGTAATTCAGTGTCATGAACACTTACAGCACCATATAGACTCATTTGATTTTTTGTTTGCTTCTGGAAAACAGTCACTGTTTCATTAAGTTCTCCCAAGGTCAAAATTAAGGATGGAGTTAAGTTGCTCAAAATTGCTGCAGGTGTTTAACAGCATCTATGAGGTTCTGGAATTTTTCTTTAAGGAGTGTTTCTATAAAACTATTGATGTGTTTCTGAATAGTGTTTTAGATACATAATCTTCCAGTGTAAGACCTTAGATACAACATACATACGACCACAACTATCAAGACTTTTTCATATTCATTTTTTGTAGTCTTAAAATACAAAGTATGTATTTTTTAGATTGTGCCTGAGTTTTCTTGGCAAGCTTAAAATCTTAAATGATTTTTACTAAAAAACCTCTTGTACCATTGTGGTTTTTAGGGATTTGATGAATAATCTTTAAGACTCCTTTATTATGAATATAGTAGCAGAAAATTGCAAATCCTGATCCTGATTTGGAGGTGATCTGAAGCCTGGAGAACAGCAAGACTCTTGTCTTGGTATGCCTTGTTAACATTTTCTTCTTTAACATTACAATATTTTGCAAATCCAAATAGATGCTGATGTTCTTTAAATGTTTTGTTTATTTGTAATTTAAGTCTTTAATATGTGGGAACTTTTTGCATGGTCATATTATTTTAGTTTATATTTAGTTTTTATAAAGAATGGCAATTGTAAGTGCTGTCTGGAGACTATATAGAATACATGCATTTCTGTTTCTTTTTTTTAAATTATTTTTTTGGCAAGTTTGCAAAGCTTTTATGTTTGGAGAAAAAAACACCCATGTACTTGATTTTGTCTGGACATCTGGGGGCACATCCTCAGCTATTGTAAATCCTGATAACATAACCCATATTAGGCACTGCCCCTGTATAATTTATGTCTGTAGTTAAATGGTCTGTCACTGCTGTGTAATTTAGGTGTCTTGGAGCCACCTTTAAACAAGCTATTCCAAGAAATGGTGGCGGTGTAGCTGCAGTAATATGGAACTCAGTGTGGGTTAATTGCTAAAATATTTGCCCAACTTCTTGAGCAGGTTTTACAGCTCCTGCTAATCTCCTCTACGCAGCTGTATCTTGACAGCTTAGGTGCTGACTGCTGACCAGTTTCAGGTGAGCTCTGATATAATTGTGTAGCTCTGCCTGCTCAGCAGTGGCTGCTATTTAAGGGCTGATGGGCTCCAGCACCCCTAGCCCCTACCTGTTGTGTTTTTTCTGGATCTAGGAACTGATCTTGCTGAAAGATTGTCTACCAAAAAAATCTAACCGTCTGATGGGCAGACTAAGTGCTTGCTCCAGCTTCCTGCAAAGATGTTGTTTGTGCTGAGGTGCTGTAGTGCAGGTGGAGGTGGCAGAAGAGGAAGCAGCACTTCAGCCTGCTCTGTGGCTAACAGGTATTTCCTAGAGCCAGGCTCTAGCTTTCCTTCTGCAAGCAGTACCATCTGTTTCTATAAGTGACTGGTGCTCCAAGGATCACGTGCTGCAATATGTTAAAGGACTGGATTTGGCTCTCGTAATTTGGCCTTTTTGGGATATTTCATATTCCTCCTCTTAGTTAACCTGTCATTTAGAAGAAAATTCTTTGATTAGGCCTCTCTCCAAAAAAATGAACACAATTCAGTGGGTGCTATGCTTTGTCCCTGGAGTAAAAAGCCATGATTTATATGCAACATGCTGGCTTTTCTCTGAGGGTAAGGAAGGTTACTGGAACCCATGCTTCTCCTAAACCCATGTGTATAATAGCTCTTGCCAGCCAGTAGCATCTCTGGTGCTTAGAATTTCTGAAGTGTCTATGTGTTGCTAAATGTGTGGTTCTTAACCATGCACAGTATATCCATTCTTGAATAAAAGCGATGTTAAAGAATGACATTGGTGTAAATTGACACTGAGGAATGCTACCTGATAAATCAATTTCTGACTGAAAGGTAACAGTATTTCCAGATAAGGTTAGAACAGGCAACAGTAAACTTTGGAAATGGTTATATGAGCAAGAAAAAAAAGTGTAAATGAATGCTGAAGGCTCATGGGAAATAATTAAAAAAAATTGAGTAAAAATAACTTGATCAGATATATTTATTTATTTTGTCCTAGTGAAATGAGGATGTGTTACTTTCGTATTGCTTTCAGTAGCTGAGCTGGGAAAGGATTTTTTTCTTTTGGTTCATAAAAGCATCTGTTGAAGGGACGGTATAACTTGAAGCCTTGTATCCCTAAGGTTTTGTGCTTACTTTTCTGTCATCTTAGTTTAATTTTTACCTTTACTACAGGATTGTTTTCCTAGACCTTGCAAGATGAGAGGCTGACAAAATTGTTGTCCTCCTTTCTACTCCTTTTTAATCTATCATATGTTGTCTTATCTTATTCTGGCCAGTATTTTAAAATAACCTTTAGAGAGGTACTGAGAAAAAATACTTAATAATTATATTACTATATATTTTAAGTA
>NW_010420073.1:11419-16465 GCF_000710305.1 Buceros rhinoceros silvestris | reverse complement strand
CGGCGAAGTGAATGGCCAGAGCGGCCCGCCAGCAGGTTTTAGATAGGGGCTGGGTGCAGGGCTGGAAAGCAGCTGGTTGCCGAGCGGGCAGGGGGGCCAGCACCACGGGAGTGCTGCGGGGTTACACCAGAACTTCTCCGTGTGAATGCAGAAACTGTCCCTTAAAGCCAGGAGACTCGCAACCAATATGAAATAAGGGTTAGAGAATTAAAATTAGCAACCTTGCCCTTTTCAACATTTTCCTAATCTGTATTCACAAAAGAATGCCCCTTTTTGCTCGCCTCATCTTCACTTTCTTTTATGCTACAGGAAAGAGCAAGGAGTTATATTTCTCCCCAAAGCAGAGTATTTCAATCAGCATTTTATTTTGAAAAATAAGTCATTTACTTTGAAGACACAAGGGAGACCACTACAGTCACTTAGTCTGATGCCTTAAAACAGATCATGGAGTTTTACCAAGCATTTCATTCATTGAGCTCTTCTGCTCTGGCTTAGCCTGAAGTTACTCAGGTTTAAGATCAAGCTTTCGATTAGCAGAGAATCCACAACAGCCCTGAGAGGGTTGAAAAAAAAATTATACCCTGCTTCTGGCCTTAGTTTTATTCATTAGCTGGGAGCCGAGAGTGGACTTTGTGTTTATAAATTCCTGCCTTCAACCCATGTCCTGAAAGTTGGAAACAAAAAAAAAAAAAAATTATACCCTGCTTCTGGCCTTAGTTTTATTCATTAGCTGGGAGCCGAGAGTGGACTTTGTGTTTATAAATTCCTGCCTTCAACCCATGTCCTGAAAGTTGGAAACATGTCTTTAAGGTGATGCAATTTGGTTACAGCCACATAAGAGCAAGCTTCATCCTGTGATGACACAGGAGTTACACCGTGCGCAGCATGAAGGTACACTGCTGAGCCCTCAGAAGAAATAACTGTGGAGGATCTGTTACCTCCTGAGCTCAATTGCCAAACGAGATCCTGGCATCCCGGTTGGGTTTGATCTCTACTGTGTACACCCGCCCTAGGAGTTCTAGAACAGCTTGTGTTCCAGGTCTCACAAGTCGGCCATGGCCACCCAAAGGAGTGGATGCCCACATATGGCTTCCTCCATTCACCAACGTGTTTTCCCTATCGAAATTCCAAGGCAGCACTTTCCCCAGTTCCCAGCAGAGGGCACAAAATCCGTAATTTGCCAGGGGAAAGGACAAAACCCACCGGCAGAACCGGCCCTTGGCTTTGAATTCCGTCCTGCGCCGGGAGATGAACTCCGGCTGACCAAAGCACACCGCATCTTCTGTGCCCATACGCTGATTTCTTCTCCACACAAAGCAGCGCAGCCCAGCATTGCCTATGCCAGATAAAAGGACAAGTGAAAGCAAAACATCTGAGGAGGATCCCCGTTGAAGTCACAGGTGCAGTTCAAAGTCACAGGCACGGAACAGAGCTATCAGTGCCTTGGAGAAGTCTGAACGAGTCTCCTTTTCTAAACCACCACCTGCTTGGGCTGTTCAGAGAGCTCTGGCTCAGGTTTTAATCACTCAGAGCCCATTCCAACTGGAAATAGAGAACAGCCCACACGATAGTACCCTTATTGTTTAACAGGCCACGCAGAAAACCCTCATTTCAGTTAGCAGGGATGTATCCTTACCCCCATACGGAGAATGGAGTAACCCCTTTCTTCAGTGAAAGCCATAAGCGTGGCTCATGATAACCTTTGCTGACAATAGGTTTGCTAGTGTTTAAGAGGACATACGGGAGGTCAGGGGAGGGGTTGGGCCTAGCATCAGTTTTCTTGCTCGTTACCTGGGTTCAGAAATGCAGGTTGGAAACCAGAGTGATTTCTGCGCATAAAATCAGGGGTCTCACTCAGATTCCCATGCTGAACAAGCTGCCCACACTACAAATCATTCTTCTGCTTCACCTGCATTTTTTTTTTCCATAATTTTTTTATGTTTTAGAGATCAACACTTAGAGCTGCCACAAAAAGTCACCCCATGGTAACACTAGTAAAATCTGGAATTTGCATTTGAAGAACTGATGATCCCCTTTCCCTGATCCATCCTGTGCATTTAAAAAAGGTTGTGACCACTCATAACCGCTTCCTAGTTACTAGAGCAGGTGAAACACTAATAAATACAAGTTTAATCTGTCAGCTCAGGTCACTCAAATAGCTGTTCCAGGTCAAACACCACCGGCTGAACTTTGATTTGCTCTCTCCAGAGCAGAGCTGAGCTTGAGCTTCAAAATACAGTAGGGATAACGATGTTCTGCTGGTGTCATGGAGCTGGGACCAGTGCAGACCAAGCATCTGCGGGAACAGAGCCCTTTTCAAAGGGAGGCACTGGTGACCTGAAACAGATCTGACCAGCGTACAGAGTTTGCAGCTCACTGGGGACAAAGACGTGTAGAGATTAAAAACCCTGACACTCCCCTCATGCCTCCAAAATTAAGATTCTCAGCAGAGCTCAAATCCCTCCCACAACAAGCGTTAGCAACTGCAGTCCGAATAAGATCGAAGTGTCCACAGCAGCAGTCCCACTGCAGCCCATGCTCTTCTCCGTGCCAGTCATTTCTCAGATCCGTTTCTTGCTCTTTCAAAACTGGATACAAACACACAACCTAGTTTGTTTGTTTGATTTTAACGATAGTTTCTGTAAATGGAAGCATGAAGGATATTTTTCAAAACCAAACCAGACTGATTTAGCAGGGGCTTTATAACCACCCAACTGAAACACTTCAGTACCATCTGCTCTCCTATCACAACTCTTGCAGCCCACATTTAAAATAAGTCACTTATTTTGAGGATCAACACATACAAAAACAAACACCACATGTGTCTAGGACTTCCCACCGGTAAATAATGCAAATTCTATTTCTGTTTCCCCCCAAATAAACTGATGCACGCAGTTTCTACCTCCTCTCTTCTAGCCTTTTTTGAAAGCAGAGCTGCAACACTGAATCACACTTCCAAGACTGAAGAGTCCTTCAATTCTCACTTCAGAATTCACAAGTGTACCAACCATATTGTTTTAATTTAGTTGTTAGTATATACATTGACACTCAAAAGTGTGATAAAAACCAAACAAAAGTAGTGTTTAATAAACAGCATGTGATACAGACCACAAATATAAATAAAAAGCAGACTTTTTACAGTTCTCCATGAACATGGACTACAGTAAGTATCATAGATCAAAATTTTGTTACTTAGCACAGCAGAAGGGGGGAAAAAAGGTTGTAAGTTTTTCAGGCTTTTTTTTAAGGTACTGCAAGACTATTTTCAGTATGACAACACATGCATCTTGCTGCATCTGAAATACTTTTTGGCCCATTAATGTCTTGCTTTCTAACTACTTTACCACAGGACCTTTATCACAGAATGACATACACATGGCAACACCCCCCCTCCCCACCCTCCACTAGTGGTTATTTCAAAGATAAGTGTCTCCTTTTTAAGAGAGATTGCAAGCACTGGTAGGTGTTCATACTCTCCTTTGGATGCAGACAGGTAACTGCTACAAGCTCCGTAAAGCATCAAGAGATTACACCCTTCTGGACTCTATTTATCCGAAATGCCAACAGGATCCGGGGCTGCCTTAGGAAGAGCATCATCAGCAGGTTGAGGGAGGTGAGCCTTCATCCTGCCCCTCTGCTCAGCACCGGTGAGGTGCACATACTGGAACAGGTCCAGCAAAGGGCTGTGAAGATGATGGATATGAGGCCAAGAGAGCTGGGATTGTCTGGTGAAGAAAGCTCAAGGGCCATCTTGTCAGTGTACATAAATACTTGGAGAGAGGAAAGACAGGCAAGGCTTTGCTCAGCACTGCCCGCTGAGAAGACATTAGGCAATGAAATAGAAGAAGTTTCATACAAACACTAAGCAAAAATTTCTGCTGTGGACTCTTCTTTCTTGGACAGACTCTAAACCCAGCTGGACACTGTCCTGGGCAACCTGCTCTAGCTGACCCTGCTTCGAACGCAGTGGCTGGACTCGAAGAGAGCAAAGGGCTGTGAAGATGATGGATATGAGGCCAAGAGAGCTGGGATTGTCTGGTGAAGAAAGCTCAAGGGCCATCTTGTCAGTGTACATAAATACTTGGAGAGAGGAAAGACAGGCAAGGCTTTGCTCAGCACTGCCCGCTGAGAAGACATTAGGCAATGAAATAGAAGAAGTTTCATACAAACACTAAGCAAAAATTTCTGCTGTGGACTCTTCTTTCTTGGACAGACTCTAAACCCAGCTGGACACTGTCCTGGGCAACCTGCTCTAGCTGACCCTGCTTCGAACGCAGTGGCTGGACTAGATGATAGCCAAGTGTCTCTGCTGACCTCAGTTTGTGCAATTCTGAAAACTCTTGCAGTTGTGGTGCCAGCTGCAGTGACAATACTTTCAAAATTTCAGGCCTGAGAATCCAGGACATCAGACTGCAGCCATGTATATGTTAAATCCTTTTCTCCACCAGGGAGGTGGGTTTCGAAAGCGTATGTGGATATTCACAGTGAAAACTTGCAGAGCTGCGAGGGGGCAAGAAGAAGGGATGATACTCCCAGGTGATGAATTACACATTTAAATTCACAAGAGAAGATGAAGAATTTGGACCACAGCAGTGGCAAGACAAGAGGAGGATTCATCTCTTCAACTCTTCCATTTCTTTCCCTTGCCCTAAAGGAAACAGTAAGACAACTTTGGACAGTCTGAGGCCGTTGATAATTCAGGATGCAGAACATTATGAACAAAGCCTGGAAATAGATTAAAAGTAGTTAAACCAAAGAAACCAGGCAGAGTGAGACTGCAGCTATGAATATCCGTGCTTTGGCTCTCAAGGATTAACTAAACTACAACAGAAGATTTTGAGAGGAAACAGCTTCTGCTTGAATTAGCCTTTCTATAATTTCAGCAATACAACTAAGATGGGTTTAATTGTGGTTAATTTTATTATTGGAGCAGGTGCCTAACAAAATCATTGCAGTTATACTGAACTAAATGGTTCCTAAACTAGTTTAATAGCTACTGGGGATATGGCACCAGAATTTCAGGAAGAATCAAGATGGAATAGCGTG
>NW_010420073.1:6195-11323 GCF_000710305.1 Buceros rhinoceros silvestris | reverse complement strand
TCCCTACACTAATGGGATATTGCATCACATAACAGGAGCGACAGTAAGGACACTTAAGACATTTATACAATGGAATAGGGACCCTACCTTTAAAGTACAGGCAGAGCTTGCATCAGGTGACCTTCTCTTACAAATATTTTATGTTGTTCCTATGCTATGGGCATGTCCCTTTTTAGGGGAGAGGGAAGAGTCAGGGACAGAGGGACCTACTTCTAGCTCAGAGTCTGGAGTGCCAACACAGCAAGACCTCATACTTTTAAGAGTCTGTCCCAAAAAGCTCAGAAGTCAATTATACTGCACAGCAAATTAAGAACAACTGTTTTTCCTGAGTGGGGGTTCAACAAGTTTCAAAGTAAACTCGTCAAGGGTTTAACTGGGCTTCCAGTAAACACTCCTCTCATTAACAGAGCACCTTTCAGGCTGCATCATATGGATAAGTCATCTGGAACTTTAATATACATTAGTCTAATTCCAATTCCATAGCTGTTGTGAGTCCAGAGCCAGTCTGATGAAGTCAGTGTTACACCAGCACAAAGTGAAATCAGAATTTCTCAAAGACCAGAGCACCTATAGATTTGGGTAGTGTATGCAGACAGAGAACTTCTACACCCTGTTTCCACTTGGCTTCGCTTCATTAACACAGATGTAAAAATTAAACCAAAACCAGCTCCCCCCACCCCCAAACCCATACCAGCTGCAGGGCTGGTGAGCTACATCTAAATTTTGAACAGATAGAGCCTCACCTAAACTGAGACAACTTTCAGCATGAAAACAAGATACAAATTCATTATTTGTATGAAACATGTATTGCAAAATTAAATTGGGATTCGACAATCTGCAACAACCACCACAGCTATATAGTATTAAACAAAAAAACCAAAACACAAGTGTGGTTCTTCTTCCCTTCAAGTAAAACTACAACAAGAGAAAGAAGTTTAAAAATAAGAAAACCTTAGAAGCAGCAAGTTACAATTCTTTCTGTAATACCACACCATTTTCATTAACTTGAAGCACTTCAAGATGTCAAAGACATCATCAAAATAGTAATTTCAAGTGGCTTTTTTGCTATTTGTTTTATGAATGGGTCCAGCCCCGGTCTGCAACCTGTACAGACATGCAAAACAGGAGGAATTCACAATGATGATTAGGAACAGATGCTGGAACGTGCCAGTTATAAAATGACAAAGCAAAGAAAATACCTTCAAATTGTCAACAAACATAGGCTACTGACCACTGATGTGCATTTAATATTTTACAGAAAAAGGAAGGCTGGGAAAAAAAAACCCCAAACAAAACCAACCCTCCAAACCATCACCAGCAGGGTCATCATATACAAAGTTCTCTGCAGGCTTGGTGGTTTCTGTATTGCCCTTAATATACAGGCTTACGTTGTCTCTGTAAGATGCCAAAGCACTAACGATTTTGGTTTTATTTAAATGCCTTTTTTTATTTTAAAAATTACAGTGAAAGTGTTTCATCTATGAAAAAACTACTAATGCACCCTCTCTGAACAGATAAGCGTGCATTTTAAAGTCAGTACAGGTGCTTTTTTTGCTACCTTGAGGAAAGCAATGAATACATTTGTAAGGAAAACTAATCCGCAGCAGCCTGTTCTGTCATTAAATCAAACACAGTTTCACAGTTGAAAAAGTTACTGTTTTTAAATTTGTGTTTCACTAAGTCACCATTTCCTAGTGCTCTGTAATAAACCATGGCCCAATCCCAAGCTCCTTGCACTGCTCGTCCTGCTACAGTTTTGCAAGAGCAAGGTGCTCGGATTCAATTCAAGCTCAAAATAAGCTGCTTAGAGTTTTGTGCAGCTGATTCTCAGACTAAAGGGAACATTTTCAAATCTCCACCAAGTGGGAATAGTTAAACAATAAAAATCCCAGTTCCAAGCGATGTCTGTAAAATTCTAGAGCTCAGTTACAGGTGCTTTCACAGTCTGTCCGTAGATTTCTGATTCCGAGAACAAATGACATCCTCTCATTTACACCTAGGTAAGTACATTGTACCTCCACTATCCGCAGTGGAGTTACATCAGCACAAAACTGGCAGAACAGGATAATTAGGGTTGAATACAGTGAAGCTGAGAAAAGATTTATTTTTGTTTTCTCTGAAACTCTGGCAGGATGTTTTTCAAATGCCCATCCTGGGTCTGGTGAGAACAACTGCTTAAAGCCCATGAGCTTCTCCTCCTTTTAAAATTTATTTCTTTAAAGGCTATAATTATGCCAAATCATATCATGTCTGTATCACTATGAAGTTTCCATTCTTACGCTATTTGTTGTTCATAACTTGTACAGCTTGTGCACAGCATTTAGTAGCAGTAACTTTGGGAGACAGGGCCTGATTCCTGTCTGTCTGTGAAAAAAGGGTGCAGAACACTGTATGCTTGAACTGAAAGACATTTATACTGGTACTCACAGAAATAAATGGCTAGGAAGGGGCAAAGTACAAAAGAAATTGGGCTCATAACATCCAATATATCTGAAATGATCTTTTCACCCAGGATGGAAAGGGCTGACCATCTCTTAAAATGAGGTAAAGCATTGTTTCAATACCAGAAAAATTAGGATAATACAATGCCTACTATGGCATTTGTACAACAGTTTTACTCAGTTAAATTAAGAGCTACAGTCAACAGGGTTTCAGATTTTGTGAACTAAATTTAAGTTGAAACTAAGCCATGTTTTAAAAGAGCCAAACCATTAGTGTGTGGCCTGCAAAGTAACACATACAGAGGTAAGTTTGCCCTAGATAGTATGACCAAGGTTAGCAGGAGTTAAAATATTCATATGAACAAAAAGGAGTATGTAACAGTCAATAAAGAGAGTAATGGGAAGTCTACTGGACTACTCCAAAATACTTAGTAAAACCAAGGAAATAAAACTTCACGTTCCCCATACTAATCTTGGAGCTCCTATAGCTTTCATAAAAGCAGGTTTTCCCCCAGAACATCAAGTATCCACACGTGCAGTGATCAACTGCAGGATCTTGACTATCAAAGTGTCTTGAAAGACCAAAGTCTTGGCTTTACAATCACCCAAGTCTTTCATAATGTAATGGATTGCACGTTTTCAATATATTACAATTTGCTAAATGAAGCCAACCACTCATTACCTCATCAGTACAGCCTGCACAAAGTACAGTTTATTTATATACTTATATTCTAATCTAACACCAGCTGTCATCATCTTTTATATTACATGTGGTATTGCACTTTGAGTGGCACCTCGGTGCGCGTTTGCAAGTGAACAAACTGAACCCCCGAAAGCCCCAAACCTTTGGAATTCACTCCAAGTGCTGCCAATCTAACAAGTTTAAAATGTTAGGGTGAACACCACCCTCAGAATCATGGCCTTCACTAATTAAAAAACCAGTTTAATAATTAGAAAAACAGTCCTACCTGAAGCTGTGCATAAGGGCAATCTGAAATCCTGGGTACTCTGAACAGTTTCAAAAAGTGGTGCCAATTGAACTGATTGCACACATCATAATGGTGTTAGAGGACGATGACTAGATTTACAAATATATATATATTTTACACGCACACACACAAAACAGACAAAGCTATAAAAGGTTTGGTAGCTCCACATGCTTTGAGCTAACCAGTGTTTCTGCTGTATGTGGAACTGCCTACTACTGATCATATTGAAAAATCTCAATTACTATTTCTGATGTATCTGTTACTGGATTAAATAACTGCTTCCAAAGGAGGAAGAAAGAGGAGAAATGGTGGACCCAAAGACTGAGGGTTTAAATGTATGTTTCTTGAATAGCCAGCATAACACTTCAGTTGTGTGAAGAGTGATGCCGAAAAATTTTTTGAATAGACTTAGGCCAAGTTCACCTCTGGCATTAGCGGGTGTATCTCCCACTATTTCAATGGTGCTTGTGTCCTCTTTCACCAGGGTTGAATTTGGTCCTAGGAATATATCTGGTCACCTTCAGTGACGTTAATGGAAACGGGAGTCTTGGACAGATAGAACTGGGCTGCAAAATTAAAAGAGTGAATATTGGACAAATCATGTAAATAAAGAATATATATTAATAATAGTTCCTATTATATAAATAGCCTTTATAAAAAAATAATCTTTCAATAATTTTAATAACTCACCTTTCTTTAGGTTCTGGAAAACATGTATGAAAAAATCTATTCAGTTCAAGTTAGATTAAAGCAAACCTAAGATGAACACTACACCTCTCCGTTGCACTAAACCCAATTCTGACCATTCAGTTTGCAGGTTAGTCAGTTTTGGGGGATGACAGGGAGTTTTTGTGAAGGTATGAATTGCACCCCTAGAAATACTGAGCAGAAGAAACACCACACTGAATGGGCCTCTTTCCTACTGCTTTCAGAAACTGTGCAGATGAGGGACCCAGAAATCAAAGGGTCATCTAAACCCCACAAATGTTAATGCCTCTGAGCACATTTAAAAGGCACTGTCCTCTCACTATTGTTTTTAGATCTTTGAGTGCAGAACTCCTTCCCTTCAAGCTATGCTGCATTTAAGTATTTGCTGCAATCGTTTGAATTCTCTTCCCACTCTTCTCAATCCAGCATAGCCCCTACCTGCTGTACCAGATCTAAGGTAATATGTGATGGACACTATGTTCACGCTAACACTATTTTCTTTTTCCTTCTAATTTATCCTATCAAGTGAAAAAGGAAACATTCTTCCAAGTTTACCTTTTTGGGCTTAAGGCATAACATGAAGTCACACATCATACTAAAGCTTAATTTTTGAAGTGTACAAATTTAGTGCTATCTGAAACCCTGTTTTACATTATTTTTCAACAGTTGTCTGAACAGTTCATCTCTTTTCTTGCCATAAATTCTAGTGTTGTCCATGGTTTGTGCAATTCCTATGCAACCAGTCTTTGCTGCTAACGGGTATGAACAGTGCAGTACCCACAAAGCGGGCTATCAGTTCTCGTTTGTTTTGCTTTCATGTCAGTTCAAAGCATGTTGCTTTATTGTGTGAAAGATCCAGTCCATTTTCGTTGTCCAGCCACCATGGTGAGCATCATTCATTTGCTTCATGAAGTACTCGAGAGCTTCCTGCTCAGTTTTGTCCAATGCAAGGGTCTTTCGAATGTAGGCAATATCATCAAAGGACTGCAG
>NW_010420073.1:0-6100 GCF_000710305.1 Buceros rhinoceros silvestris | reverse complement strand
ATTCCTGAGCCAAGCATCATGGAGAAAAGATTTATGAAGAGATTGGCATGCTGCCGAATTGCTAGATAAGCCTTGTAACACATCTCCTGAAACCTGGAAGAGACAAGGGGGGGAAAAAAAGCTCAGTGTATTTCCTTATCAGATGACTTCTTCACCTCCAAAACAGTTTTTAGGCAACTGGACACTAAAAAAGTAGACGGTTCTAGGCTAATAAGAACACCATAATGTTGCTGAGAAAATACACTCATGTTCCTATTTCAGTTATCCTCATTTTTGTAAGAATTAGGAGTAGTCAAGACTAACACAGACAAAGTGAAAACCTTAAACCTCATCTGCAATTCATGCAAGTATTCAACACAAGCTTATGGGAGCTCATGGCCATTTTAATCATGTCTACTGAGATTCCAGATTTCAGAGCACATTTTCTGACACACTGCTGCAAGCAGTGCTTTGCTGGTCATCAGAGATGCACTTCTCTCCGGTAGTTTTATGAGGGCAGTAGCTGGTGCTCCTTAGATCCTCTGGAGAATGCACTGAAGACAGGAGCATTTGCTCTAACACGGTATTGGCTGAGAAATGTCCATTTATGCTGAAATCACTAATTTAAGTCAGGTTAAGAAGAAAAAGTGCAAAAAAGCTGCACTGCAGCATTCAGACAGACATTATCACTTAAAATCTGTCTTTCACCCCCCCCTGCACATAAAAGTAAAATTAACATTGAAACCTCTCAAAGTCTGGATCTCTGGAAAGACAGATATTAAGAATGACTACAGGAACAGAATTTTTTTAAATTTATTACTATTAAAGTTCTCCTTTCTTAGCAGGTTCTGCAGAATGGAACAAACTACGCAGGCCAGCTAAAAAGCTGATATCACAGCAGCTCCAGGAGAGAGAAGTATTGCTGAGTGACTATCAAAGCTCTGATGGACATTACCACTGACATTTAAGAATTCTCCATTTTTGCAGTTATGCAGTCCCAAGAGGATTTTAAGTATTAAATTTTAGCATATTTCAGCTATTCAATAATTTATCTTTATTCACAGGTGCTGACCCTGCGAAGCTGATGTGAGGTTTCATGAACTAAAGGCCATGTAAGTGCTAAGATCACCTACTGATTTAGGAGTGTAGGCTGATTTTCAACTAAAGAATTAGAACATACACATTACAAGCCAATTAAAATACTACTTTTCAATTAAAAGGTCTAATTATTACAGGTAACCAGTAGTAAAGCTCATTTTAAGTACAAAATACTCTGGAAGTTAAATACTTAAAAGAGTCTCACCTTTCAAACTCCCTTGTTTTGGTACATTCTTGGGCTCCTTTACTAATCACTATTAAAAAGTCTTGTGTTAAGACAAATGGTACGCGCTCTCTTTTATAACCAAATTTTTTCTTCTTGTGATCAAGGAAGTGCCCGAAGTCAATGTGAAACAGCTTAGAAAGACAGAAAGGTATTTTTTGATTAGTAATTCCTTGCTTAAATGATGTCATATTAAAATTGATCATTTACTTATAGTGCATGTGGATTTGTTTTTAATCCAACTCATATCAAAGGGAGAGATGACATTAGGCTGTGTTTTTAGAAAAATATCTTACTTGTCCATCGTCTTTTACCATGATGTTACTGTTGTGGCGATCACCAATGCCCAGTATAAAGGTAGCAACACAGTAGCCCGCACAGGATCGTGTAAACAAGTCAATAGCTGCATCATACCTATTGAAAAGGGAGATGTTGACCTACAGATATTCTAATAATACAGAAGTAGATTTTTTTTTTTCTCCCCTCTCCTTTAAGGAAGGCCCAACTTGTACTATTTTCTCTCAAGGAAGCAGAGTTCCTGTCTTCCCTGCGTCAGAGTAAGGAAGAAATTCTGCATACCCTGAAAGCAGCAGTGCTTACAGTTAGACCACTGAACAGTAGACTAGCCATTAAAGTGACTGTCCCTCTTTCGAAGGCAGGCAGTTTCCATTTTGATGAGCTACTGTTAAAATACAAACTTAAGCCTCATAGCTTCATAGGCCCACCTCCAGTTTATGCTTTACTGCTGAGATGTCACACAACCACCCACACTCATTAGAAAAGCTACAAGGACAAGTGCTACGCAAATGAGGGCAGGGGAAGAAAACCAACCAAAAGCAGATAGACATAATTTCCCTTCACTTAATGAACTTGAGTTCTCTTAAAGTTTCCATCAAAAAGAGCACATCAACAAGAAAAACAAGCAACAGGAAATCTCACATTTCTCCTTTGTTCTTGTCCTTGAGCCACTGATGCAACGTATGGCTGTTGAACTGCAATGCTCCTTTCAAGCCTCCTTTACACTGAATCTGCATGATCGTATGAGAGCTCCTCACTACCTCGATGAGTCCCACACAGTCACCGATCGACAAACAACCATAAGGCAACATCCTGAAAGATGAAGAGTTTGGGTTTGTGGTTTTCTGGATTTTTTTTTTTTTTTGTACAGAGTTAAGTTTTAAGACAGCAAACAGACATGTTTGATATCCCTTATATCAGGTAAGTGTCATCTGATACTTTATGAAAATCTGGTTTAATGTTTTATAGGTGTATTATCATCAGTCTTGTGGAAACAAAGTGTACCAGATATTAGTACAGTAACACACCAGCCACTGTATGTCATTCTTCATTTTTATATCAGAAGAAAAGGTTATGGCAAAGTTTTATTAACATATTCTTAGAAGCTTTAGGGAATACCCTGGAAAAATCCTTAAAAAGGCACTCAGCATGATTTAACGAGATCTATTCAACTATATTCCAAGTGAAGTACTAGACACAGATTCTAATCATTCAGAAAACAAATGTTAGGATTTCAGGGGTCACTATAAACAAGTAGCAGTATGTAAACCCAGCACAGGATCTTCAGAGCAAGTTTCTAAATAGTACCTGAACGTGTTACAAAATTTTAACTGGACTCTACAGTCAGCAACATTACAATTTAGCCAGGTCTTAATGGGCTAAGTGTAAACAGATGTTCATGGATTCTTTAAACAACATCATAAATCACTTTCTTTTAATTTGTAAGTTAAACTCAAAGGATCATCTCAGTAGCCCATTTTTCTCTTTACAAGTAAAAGAAATTATATTTCTCTACTTCCTTTTACTTCCCCAGATCTCTTTCCTAATCTTCCCCAAACTCTGTATTTATTCTGTTATGTTCAAAATATTTTATCTGAGAGAAACCAAATCAAAACCAGTCTTTTACTCAAAGACTGAAAGATAAGCCTTACCATGTTTAACAGCCTCTGTTAAAAGATACGGGAGAGGGAGTCACGTACCTAAAAGTGGCCTTTTTCTCTCCTGAAGTTTCCTTTCTGGAGTGAAAATGTTACACCTATAGAGTAGAACAGCCTTCTAGGAAGAGTGGAGTATTAAAAGGCTTTTGGTGATGCTGTGGTAAAAAACCTTCTAGCTTTGTAAAAGGCCAAGAATCTGTGGAACACCAGCGCCATGTGCAGCCAGTGGCAGAGCTGACTGCTGGTCTTGCTGTGGGGGCAACTGAAGCGATGTTGCTTCTCTCTGGATTAACAGAACTTAATTTGTGGGTACTAGCAGTATATTTGTATTTATCTACATTTGTATTTTTACATAAAAGTTTGATTTGGAGGTCAAAGAAAAACAGGAAGACCCAACTACTTTCTTAAGGATGTGGCATAAACCCTGGACTGTTAGACTTTCTGCACCATAGAGACATACAGTTTAGTGGCCTAAGTCACAATTTCTAGATACTCAAAAATTTTTTTTGTCCACTAGCGTAATCTTGTAGATTGCTCGAGATTCAGAGTCCAACAGCTGCCTCATCTTGCATGCTCATTTCAGCACAGCAGATGGACAGCTGGGAGGTTTGGGAGGGGTTTGTTTGAGCCAGTCTGTCTCACCACACCTATTGAGCTTCTCTAAAGCTCCATGCTCCCTCTAAGAATGTTGGCAAGAGGTGGGAGAAGATGTATTTTTGTAGAGTTCCATAGCTGGCTACTCTTCAAGAATATAAGAGCACTGTGAACTGTAAATCTGTAAAGCATTCTTGGACAATGCCAAAATTTTGTCATTCTTTACAGTACTAGAGACAAAACAGCTGCCCAGATACATGAGATGACGTGGAGCAATAGGTCCTGTCATCTAGATGAGGAAATGGAAACAAAAGTGCAAATAACATACTTGGTTTAACAGCACAGAGGCAGCTCTGTTATGTCTCCACTTAAAAATCTACTGAGAGAAACCAAATCAAAACCAGTCTTTTACTCAAAGACTGAAAGAAAGATAAGCCTTACCATGTTTAACAGCCTCTGTTAAAAGATACAGGAGAGGGAGTCACGTACCTAAAAGTGGCCTTTTTCTCTCCTGAAGTTTCCTTTTTGGAGTGAAAATGTTACACCTACAGAGTAGAACAGCCTTCTAGGAAGAGTGGAGTATTAAAAGGCTTACAGGAAATACGTACTGGGATGCACAGCTCGTCTAGTATCAGTGTCCCAGAAGCAGAACAGCCTACACCAAATGGCATTCTGCAGAAGCTGCTGCACCCCCAGATGGTTTAGAGGTGGAGAAGCTGCATGCCTATCAGAGCAGGTAGTACCTACTTTGGCTACTGAAACGAAGATACCAACTACAGACAGTCATCACTTAACAGGCCTGGAAGTTTGGTGACTTGTTCAAAGCAAATCCTACAGGTACCATCAGCAGCCTATAGCGTGGCTAGTGTGTGTTAGCTCCTGTGACCATTCCTGGTCACATTCCTCATACCCACCTCAATGAGACTTAAGGATTTTTCAAATACAGTCTTATCTTTACAGAATCCATTAGTTCAGCTAACTGAAGGTTATTAAATGAAATAAAGAAATCACTCTGACATGTACAAACATGCCTTTTTATAGCATTTCATTTATTACTCTCAGGAGAACAGAAGCAATCTCTGTCAACAAACCAGTGCAAAACCCATTAAGAACAGTATTGTTCCAGAACGACCTGTAATGCTTACCGAAGATCCAGACCCTGATTTTGCCAGATGTTTTCCATAATTCTAATTATCTGAAGTGTCAGCATGTCCTGACGCAAGTCTGGAATAGTCAAAAACAGAGAAAGTGCAAATTTCGTAACAGCAGAACACTTTGTTACAGCCTGTTTTACTTTTCCCCCAAAGAATATGTCTAAAGGAAATGAGGTTCCCGTAGTTCAGTGCAGGTTTTGTTCTCATTAAAGAAAAGTAGATTTTAAATAGTTGAGAATGAATATAAATTTGTGGTGGCAATTTCAAGGCTGTTTAAAAATATACCCTAAACCCATGACAATGGAATTACAGATTACTTATCTGTAATATCTTGAAGATATTTTCAAGTAAAAAACCCCAAGTATTAAGTAGTATCATGTTCCACCTCAGACCGAGCATCTGAGAACATACAAAATTTGTGCGTGATAGACAAATACTTTTGTGCATGCTTACATTTTCCTGGAAAATTGCTTTGCTCAGACAACTTTTTTTCCCCCCAAAAAGATTTCTTTCAATATATGTGTTTTATATGCTTAGGAAAAAAAACACTAAACAGCAGATTAGGAAAGCAAACAGATATGTAGCTTTTGGATTACATTTATTTTTCCTTACCGTCTCCATTTTTAAAGATGATCTCATTGTTCTGAAATAACAATTCAGACATAATATCTGGATTTTCCCAGTTCAACCACAAGGGCCTTTTTGCAGATGACATTATCCTGCACTCCTCAAGCCTATAAGAGACAGGGTTTCTATGAAATAGGCACAATTTAATTCTCATATCATGTTGCTGTAATACTACTAAGTTCTCCCTGTTTTCTTCAAATTCTTTGAACTAGTATCAAATTAAAGATGCATGGGTAACTGACAATCAACCACTTACTTTCAGCTTCAAACTTCAATTAGTAAATGGAAAAAAAGTTGTCTAGATTGTAAATGTTCTCTTGGCAGTGTGTGTTCCTTACAAATGGAGAAAGATCTGCAGTTCCTGTCACCTTAAAGGAACAGCTAATTGTCATGTTGTTCCCTAATTTGTGACTGAAACTACTTCACTCTTCATAAATTAGTCCGCTACAAATTTTATTATTTTATTAAAT
>NW_010420072.1:0-1395 GCF_000710305.1 Buceros rhinoceros silvestris | reverse complement strand
ACTTTCCTCAAACTGGCGACCTCAAAGCTCATCTCAGTCCTCCCTTAAGAAGCATCTCAAGTAACGAGGTAACACCAACTAGCGCTGCGTAAGGAGACAGCCAAAAGAGACCACGACAATCTTTCTGTGTACAACTGTTTACAAAAGCTCTTCAGCCATGCTCGAGGCAGCCAGTGCAGTTGTTGCTCCCCTCTCCTGATTTTCTGAATGGAGGACACTCAGCTTTTTCCTTCTCTCCGATAAACAAACATCTAACTTTGCTTGTCTCAGAGACGGCCAGAGCGCAGGACTGTCAGCACAAGGGCAGGAACAGCGTGCAGAGGGTGGGGACTTCACCTGCCACCTCTCATGAACTACAACACTGCCATCTCCAGCGACCTGCCCAGTAAGAAGGGAAGGAGGAAAGGACAGGCAATGGACAATGAAGAGGTCTTCGACCTGAGGTTGATTATGTGATACCGTGAAGCAGCCAGAAAACAAGACTTGGTCAATATCCCGCAGAAATATACGCACAGACCGATGCTGTTGCAGCAGTAGCTTCCACTTTATTATTTGGATAGCACAGTCTATAAATAATATTAATAATCGTTAATTATCACTAATAATAATCAGTAGTCTTATATACTCGTATGACTTAGGACTGTGTGTTTACATCAGACAACCCCCTCCTCCACAAAAGGGAAGATTTCCAACCCTACTCCGACAAAAACCTTTCAATATTCACACCCACTCACCCATTTATCAGAAAACCCTTTCCTAAAAGAGCCTGTAAAGCGTTCCATCAGGACCTGAAGAGCTCTTGTTCGACATCAGAAGAAAGCACAAGAGGAATCACATTGTCTGAGATTGTGCAAACCTCCAAGAAAAAATGAAAGACATCTAAAAATAAACATGAACAACTCCAAAGAAAGAAGAGGAGGAAGGACCAGGAGGCATAGACAGACACCCAGCCATTTCAACTCTCCGATTACTGGGGACAACCAGGGACATCCCTCTGGCTGCAACACCGACTACAGGATGATGGGCTGCTGAGAGGGGTAATGCGTCCCATCCGTAATTGCCCATCTGTATTCCAGTGAACAATCAGAACTGCATCAATGACATTTGCTGCCATCCCACACGCACTGACTGAATCCAGATTCCAAATCCTGTCAGCAACAAAGCTCTTACCATCGAGTCACTGAGGACGTCCGTTCTCAATGGCCAGCATGCCCAGCTGAGGAACAGCCTGCCTGCCAAAGTCTACCTGCACCGTTAGTTCCAGCAGGGCAATTAACTCTGCAGTGCTACAGAGTACCTACCACATTTTCGAGATTTTAACGGGGCAGGCTCAGGTTTTTCGCATCCGGGATCCCAGAGAAAACACGGTTTTCACGCCGGTGCCCGTGCCCACTC
>NW_010420071.1:5209-6259 GCF_000710305.1 Buceros rhinoceros silvestris | reverse complement strand
ATAATCTTTTAAGATTAAAAGATAATATTAAAATATTAAAAAATGAATCATCATTTTTAAGCCCTTTTGTTGTCATTTTTTGTTTCAGTTTGAAGAACTTAAATTTCAACTGCAGCTATTTTGGGATATATATTTTATGGTAATCCACTTTTCAAAAGTTTGAATCTACTTCACTTCCATAGAAAAAGATGTTTCTAAAATGAAACATCTGGCTAAAAGAAGAGGAGGTGTTTTGGCATTGCTGGACTTTAAAAATCTTATATATATGAACCTATGGTGACACGCACATCCGAAGAAAAATATTAAGGAGAAAAGCTGTCATGAGCTTAATCCTGCCAGAAGGACAATTGTTTCTCTTCTGAAATAGAAGTATTACAGCAGCTTTTAGAGGGTTTCGAAAGTACAACTTCTCTTGACCAGAGAACACGAAACGTTGATCGACGTCTATAGAGATTTTCACACAGTGTACTTATTTTCATAGGCTGCTATACTCTATTGGTTGGGTGGGAACTGCTTACAAAAGATCCTTCTTTGAATATTATGTCATTCCAATTAGACCACGAATAGGTTGACAATTTCATCAGCAATATTTTGGCTGCATATATGTTTCAGAGAGTCCTTTAAGAAAATTGTTCTGGTTTCATTAAACCTTCCTTCCTTAGGTGCTCAGAGATGGAAGTGGATAAGAGGGGACTTTAGCAAAGGTATTTTTGAGCAAGTGATAAACTGAAGTTAAACTGGGAATGTGAAATATTTTCTTTATTGGGAAGTAAAAGTGCCTGGTCCATCGGAATGGACCATGAAGTGGAATAAGTATGCCATTTGTACTATTAATTCGTGAAAAAATAATGTTATTTTAAATATTATAAGAGGGCATGTGAAAATATGGAAATCCATGAAATTAGGAAAAATGGAGCAGCATCTAGCTCTGTACACTGACTTGCTCCTCTTTCAGAGGGGATGACCTTTAGCACAGCTTTAAGGCTTTCACGTCCAAAACCTTAAGGCTTTGTGAAATTTCGTGGCCTTCTAGAAAGGGTACCTTTCCCT
>NW_010420071.1:2655-5120 GCF_000710305.1 Buceros rhinoceros silvestris | reverse complement strand
TCCCTACAGCATCAGGGTTTGATCTAGTGCAGTGAAAACGTCTTAAGATAGATATTACCAATACTCTAGTTTAACCCTTTAATCAAAGATAAAATCTCACACGATTTCTCCTTGCTCCTTAAAACACTGCCTTCTAAGCACTAATCAAGGGGAAGTAACTTAGGATCGGGCAAGAAATTACGGAACTACCTCCATGAGACTTTTGAGGCAGGACACCAGCTTCATCTCTGCAGAAAACGATAGCGTACTGTTCCTCTGATAATCTGATACAGCTGCATGAAAAAAGTAGTTACTTCTTATTCTGTCCCACTATGCTTGTTCCAGAACCTGGCTCTTCTGTTAGTTAGAAATCTAAACTACAGTTCAAATTTCCTCACAGCCAGTTTATATAGATCTGTTTGTGTTTAATTGTTGTCTTTTAAATAGCACCACTTTTCTGGAATTTTCTCCCATGGATACATTTATAAGTCACGTCTCAGATTTCATTTTGCTAGGCTAAATAAACCACTGCCAATTTAGTTTCTTCTTGCAGATAAGCTTATCATTCCCATGATCCTGGTAACTCTTCTGCGGATTTGTTGCAGCTTGAGTTCCCCTTTTTTCAACAAAGAAAATTGGAGTTGTACATGGTATTCGGATAAGGCTTTATCATGACTTGTTGGGCACAAATACTTCTTATTTCAGCTGGGAAGGCTTGGTCAATCTCAAATTCCATTTACCCTTTTGTGCCTGAAACATATTGCTGGCTACTAGGTATCCTGTGATCATGTACCGTACTCAGGTCTGTCCATTCCTCCGTTGTTCCCAAACAACAAGCTTCCAGTTTATATCAGAAGTTGTCAGTGATCCCAAAGTGCATGACCTTGCACTTCATTCCATTAACTTCCAGCTTGTTCCTATTACTCCCAGCCTAGAGGTCATCCCTTTCTTCCCGTAAGATATTCTTGCGCTTTCTGCATTAGCAATGGGTCTCGACTGCACATCATCATCAAATTTCCTCAACATTCGCTGTCTTTTTATGCCAAAGTCATCAATAAAAGTATAAAACATAGCCAGTCCCCTGTCTGATCACCAAGGAACTTAATTTCTAATCTTCCTGCTCAGTATTTCCCCTGTCAACAGAAGCCATTTCTCCTCTCTTCAGGCAGCTCCTCACCCGCAGGGCCTGTACGAATCCCCACCTCCTACACTGAGCACTAGAAGTCCCCTGATGCGCTCTAGCGAGTGTTTTTTATCTAGAACAGATAATAGCTTGTCTAGAAGTTTGTTTTAAATACCTGTTTAAAGGGCTTTGGCAAGCACACCTCATGTCATCACTTTTTTTAAAATCTCCATGCTTAATTATATTTTGTCTTTAATGCTTGTTCTCAAGCTTTGAAAGCACATTATATCCACTACAGGAGGGAGGATGGAGTGGCACGCATGTTCAGATCCTCAATTGTACCTTGTCTTGAAGAGCATTTCTAAATAATTTTTCTTTCTCTTTACTTTTCTGCCAATGGTTTGGAGGACAGGTCGTACTACACAGAGGTTGTTTGGTACTTTCTAATACTTTCTAATTCTAGATCATTTGTTTGATTGAAATCTTTCCTAGAAAGAGACAACAAATATGAAAATATGCTACACAAGGGGAAACAAAGTAACAGTTCAGTTGAAAAGAGATGACTTGAAGGAATTATGGTTGAATGGAGAACGACTAGTCATTATTTTTCACAATAAAAGAATAAAGTAGGAATACCACATAAAATTATGTAAATCAAACAAAAGAAAGAATTTGTTGCCATAGGATATGTGGCAATCAAAAGTAAGAATGTCTTCTGAAAGGGATTTGAGCATTTCATGAAAGATAGGTACACCTATGTTTATTAAACGCAATAACCCGGCACAACATATCCTTAAGCTGACAGTTTCCTAAACTCGAGAGTGTGTATCCCTGACCGTATAAGACATGGCCACTGCTGGTACTTCATTAAATGAGTATCTGGTCTGACACTCTGATTTTCGCTGCAAAACATGATCAGGTAGAACACCTAGTACAGCTAATTCATTTAATGATCTCCAGTTATATCATCCATGCTGTTGAACAGAGCTCAGGCCCCTTCATCGATACAGAGGAAATATCCCTTAGAAATTAATGGAACATATTTCCGCAATCATCCACCCACACAAAATTCCAGAAGACTGTACAATCCTACTTTGTCATGCTTCTCAACAGTTTACTCGGCTCTCTGCTGAAGTGAACCTGGTCCCACATCCCCATCACAGAGCACAGAAGTATTTCTTCCCTTTTACAGTATTTGAAATTGTGTATTAACAAACCATAAATAACTAGTCATGAATTGAAAACCGTGAAGATCAATTCTGCAGGAAACTTTAGCACTTAGACAAACTCAGGCGAAGGACCTCGTGCCCAGTACAAACTCCGTTTGACAGTATACCTGTAAGATCCGATACGCTCTGGAGAG
>NW_010420071.1:0-2470 GCF_000710305.1 Buceros rhinoceros silvestris | reverse complement strand
CTGAAGCGTAAGACAAAGTCACAGCCCCCAGAAGGAGGCTGTGGGTGGAAGAGAGATGGGGCTGAATAATTTTTCTCCCAAAATCAGGGAATAGTTTTGGCTGCTTCTTTGCTGAGGTCATTTTGTGTCTGCATAGATAATAATAAATTAATACATAGTAATCACTGTGGATTTATGAGGCAGCTGAAGCTATTTGGGCTCTCGCAGAAAGCAAGGCTGGGAAAATAAGCTGACAATTTTTTTTTGATGCGTCACATGCCCAACTAAAACAAGCTTAAATATAATTTCTCTTATTCATCTATACTTAAAAAAAAAAAAAAAAAAAAGAGAACCAACCACAGCTGGCATTAGACCCGTAGCGTGTGGGCAGCTATATCATGTGCCCACTTTGCAGACTTCAGAAGGAGCACTCGCAGGCTGGTTACAACACTGACACAGCAAATCCTACCCTGGCTGATTCTCACGCACCCTTGGCAATCAGTTCTGCTCCTGCTTATTTTTCTGTCTTAAATTAACGTTCCAAATCTTACACCACTAGGTTCACCCTGCTGATTTTGTGTCATACTTATGAACACAAAACAATCATCGGAGGGTTTCTTCAGCGGAGCCACCACAGAAATAAACCTCACATTTTATTTTGTTCTGGTTTCCCTGAAAGGACAAATTCCTGGTGTGGCATCTTATTTGGGTATCTGTTGACTGGGGTAGCAAGCTGTCTTTACCTCTAAGATCCCAGCTGCTTTCTCTACAAATGCTAAACCTTTTGGAGCTTCTACAGGAAAAGGCCAAGGTTCAAAATACTAGGAAATAATACCATGATATTTCCTGAAGTGGACCTTATAAGGTCAATTTACCCTGGCACATCACCTCACGAATACTGTGATTTGCTGAAGTGATTTTCAATCTCTCATTGAAGTAAGCGGTGTGTTTTTCCTTAGCAATGCCTTCCCCATCACAAGAACGGATTACTGGGAGCTACTAATGGTGCTATTTCAGTCCTGAAGTCCCGCGCACCTACAGCTTTGGCAGATGGGGCCACAGGGACCTGCTCTGGGTCCGCCACTAACATGCTATACGAAAAATACGTACCTCAGGCTTCACACCGGTTTCTTGCCAGCTTTTTGTCATTTCGTCTGTACCTTTAATTAGGTAGACTTACTTAAATGAAAAAGATGCAATATGTTGCTTTTCCGTTTTTAAGTTCCCCATAGGACTCTAGGTGTCATCCTTGTACCTAAGCCTTGCAGACATGAGAGACAAGGAAAGGAAGCAGAAGGAACCCTGGCCATTTCAGTCCTGAATGCGCAGCTTTTAAGTAGTCAAAGAATTGAATTTGCTCTGCCTCCAAACATTAACTACAGAAACCAGCCAGATCTTTCACGTACAATGAAAATAAAGCTTTCCCTGACTTAGCAGGAAAAACTCAACAAATGGAGCAATTGGGATAAAAACTTTTGTAACAATATTGGCAGCCTTATAGGACTCCACGTTCAAAGATGACAGAAAGATATCCTTCAGAAAAAGAACCTATCTTCCCTAAGGGTGGTGGCACATCTCTAAGGATACCCATGAACAAGGCCCAAAAATGAATTCCTATTCGCTCGCTGAACGTGCCATTTCTCTGTTGTTAATGTTGCAATCAGAGGTGCCAGTTTAATTAACAGAAAGTACTTTAAAATATCTTAGTACACATGACTGAACATTAACTGCTGCCCGAGGCCCACGTCATGAATGGGAGAGAGGATGTGGACCTTAGCACCTGAAGAGCAAGCAGGAGCAGGACCCCTTCCTCTGAGTGCTGCCTGCCCGCACCGAGCGGTTTGAGGGGACAGCACAAAGGGAGGGGACGGCACATACAAAGAAGCAGAATGAGCAATGTGAGACCGTCTACAGTCATGTCAGTTCTACTTTTACGTATTTAATTTTCATGAGTAAGGTAGTACGTCACTACCAGGAGCCTAGCTAGCTGTAGTGAAAAAGCCTTAACTTCCCCGCTCCTGCTAACCAGAAGACCCAGAGCACTAGAAATGCGTATTTGCCCACCTATGAGACTTTGCAAGGTTTTAGGAGCCAGGAACAACGTATTGCACAACTTGGGTTATGCTGTGAAGTACCAGCTTCCCTGACATCCACAGCAAAATTCCCATTGACTCAAGCAGAGCCAGGACTTCCTCTCGGTTCCCAAGAGATCAGCCGTGCTGAGAACTGTGAGCTGTGTGCATTGCAAAGAGAAAGCATCACCAACACTTCAGCTTGCACTCACTCTTCTTGTGATCGTTTTTGCATGTGGAGGTTTCAGCTTTGCATGCTTTGCAGATCAAGAAGCCACCACAGCATTCTGGGTTTGTTTTATTTATTTCATGCAATTACAAGGCGTGCTTAGTTTCTGTTTTCCAACCAAAAGTGCTGCAGAGATGGAAATTAGATAAAACCTCATAGTTCATCTGGTTTCACATCCCCCCCCTCCCCC
>NW_010420070.1:0-3976 GCF_000710305.1 Buceros rhinoceros silvestris | reverse complement strand
ATTTATTTATTTTTTATATATATTACATATAAAACCCCTATATATAGTCTATATAATTTTGTATTTTTTCCTTCTAATTTTGTGATTTTTAAGACTGTTTCTGAAATGCTTCGTATTTGATAGTTTCTTAACCACAGAACAAGTTATGCTGAGCTTTGGAAGTCATCTCAGACATGAAAAATCTCATGTGAAAAATCTTACAATTTAAGTCATTTTGTTTAAAATGGAATTGATAAAATAAGTTTGTTTTCTAAGTAGAAATGCGGTTAGATGAGAATTGCCTCCACTTTCCTATGTCAGCTAGAGGGAAGAGAACACAGCTGAGGACAGCTGAGAACAAGAAATCTGACAGTGCAACGGTTGCTATAGTACAAGATAGCATTTCCTTCCCCTAGGAAATGCAGTGCACTCTCTGAAGCACTTCTGGTCTGTCTAGATAAACTATATCAAAGAACATTTTGTTGTGCTTCAGTATTTACCTTGTTGTGGATGAAAATTTAAGCAATCCATAGTCCTGGAGGTGATAGCATTTTCCCAGAGAGGAAGAAGTACCATTGAGGAAAGAGATGACCGGCTGTGTCTCCTTTAAGGTATATCACAGAACTGCAAAATGGTTGAGCTTGGAAGGGACCTCTGGAGGTCATCTCGTCCAACCATATCACTTAAGTAGGGCCACCTAGTGCCAGTTGCCCAGGACAGTGTCCAGACAGTTTTTTAAATATGTCTGAGGAGAGAGACTCCAAAACCTCCTCAGTCACCCTCACTGTGAGAGTTCCCTGATGTCCAGAGTGAGCCTCCTGAGTTTCAGCCTGTGCAGATTACCCCCTTTCTTGCCACTGAGCACCACTGAAAAGAGCCTGGCTCCATCCTCTTTGCACTCTTCCTTCAGGTATTTCTATATATTGATAGAATTCCCCGTGAACCTTGTCTATTTTTTGTTCCTGCAGTGAGTTAGGAGATAACTAAGAAATGGGTTGCATTACCTGTAGTAGTTTTATTGGCTTCTTTCTTCATTGTTTTCAAGTTCAGCTTAGTAATTCTTTTCTGTATTAGTCACTAAATGACTGAAGTCTGAGAGGGGAAAGTGTATACTTCTGAATGACTATCAGATGACTGATATCTACATCTTCTGCTGTTTTCCTGAAAGTGCTAATGATGATTGAACACTATTGCCATGTTGAGCTTTGTATGTGAACTCCTGAATGCTCAACAGCTAAGTGGTTTGGCATTTCTACAATAAAAATGTAATTATCAAAAGAATGCAAAGTTGATTGATAACAATACTAGGCAGCCTGTGTTTACGAGTTCTACACGGATATTAAATTTTCTTTCAAATGGAAGTTTCATTGATAACAGCAACAGTGCAATTTACCACTTATGTTTCTGTAAACTGTTTGTTTTGCTACAGCATATTTTGATTAAGAAGCCAGATGATACAAAATCAATAGAAGAGTTTGTATTGATTAAACACTGCCTTTCTTACTGATGTTTGTGAGGTCTTTAAGGATCAGTTCTTGACCTTTTGCTATTTAATATCATTATAAATGACTTGGAGGAAAACAAAACTGTTATTGATTGAATTTATAGCACACACGCATGCACACACATAAAAGAATGTCAAAGAAGTAGTATTCGACGAGGAAATATACGTTGTTTGGTAAGTATGGTGTAAATACACAATTGGCAATTCAGTGTAGACAAGTCACATTTTGGTCTAGTGAAGTGTAAACAGAAGACACACTGAGACTACAAAAGCCATCTTGAAGAGGAGTTGCTCTTAAAAGTAGTCAAGAAGTCACACCAAACATGAACACTCAAACCAGAACAACATCAAAAAACATGAATGTGGGACATGAACATGAGAATATTGAGTAGAAATTAATTACGCTACCTTTATACCTGTGTGGCTGTTCCTTCCAGTTCTGAAATCCACAATTCAGATAGGGCGTTGATAAACTGGAGAGGATTAAGGGAAAGCCAGGAGAATTAGTAAAGGACTGTGAGGAACTTGGGGAGCTCAAACTATACATTTAGCAAAGGAAAGGTTAAGAACTGTGTCTATAGCACTCACAGCTCTTCACAGCTTGATGGTCATCAGAGTAGACCTTTGGCCTCTCAAGCTTTCCTTGCTCTGTGAAAGAATGTTCTGCCAGTTCTCTGTCCTTTCTAAAATGCCTGGTACAGGCATTGGTGTCGCTTTCCAGATGTGGCACCTTATAGCTGAGCTGCCCTTAGTTCCAGGATCATCATTGACAACCTTAGCTATACCTTTACCTGTAATCCACGTTCTGTTTACACGGGTTTGAAATAACCGAAATATGATGCCAACAGGCTTGCAGAGGTTTTGGGCAGAGTTATTTTCCTTTAGTTTCTATACAGAATGTTATTTTGTGGCAAAACATTAATAATCAGGGTTTGTTGGTTTTACCTTTCCTCATCTTCTCAGAAATGACTGGGAGTTGGCCAGTGTACCTAGAATCCATTTTGAGCATAGGATGTCTCTTCTAAACTGTGCTCTCTGGTTGGTCATGTATTTTGACTGTGTGTGAAATCCTTCTGCTCACTCATTTCTATTTTAGTACAGCAGAGCTGTACAACTTACATCTGCTGTTTGGAAGTGACTGGAGGTGTTGCAGGGAGGGAAATGCAAACTCTGGGCATACCTTTACATTTTGAGGCCTGTATTTCCTTCCCTGCACAAATCCAATGCTCTTGGTTGCTGCTACTCTGCCTTGGGGCATTTCTGTGCATCCCTTCACTCTATTTCTGTTCTCTGGATCATCCCAGTCAAATGGAACCAATCTGGCTAATCACGGGGTGTTGGTTTTGGGAAGACGCTTGGTGGCTGTTCCACAGTGATGTCTAAACCATGAGAAAATTTTGTCACATTCATTCACGTGGTGTTTTCAAGCAAGCTGTCCTTCCAACAGCGTATGTGGAGAGGGGACGTGTCCACAATAAGAATCCATTATTTAGAAAGAGTCATTTCCTGAAACTGATTGACTGATGAGATCAATAGGCATTTTGGTCTAGTGGATCTGTCGTTAATTTGACAGTTTGCACTGATAGATTACTCTTAGTTTGTGCTCCATTAGATGTTTTTTTTCACTTTAAAATAATGTTTTCCTAATTTGCTTGTTTTAGTTCTGTGTCATTTCCTCTTAGACTTTCTCCTTAAAACACAGGCATAAAGTTAATAGAGAAAAGCTGAAAAGCCCAATAGTGACATAAAATTTACCCGTATGTAAGATTTCATGGCAAAACCCAGGATTCATGAATTCCACACTGATTTCCCCACTTGTTAGGTGTGATTTGATTGCAGTTGATAGGAAATCGTATAAGGAATAAAAATTTATTGAGAGGCTTCTCAAATCTCTCAGGAAATCACATAATGAATTAAAGCATATCGAAGCTGTAGTTAGAAATATTCTGCTTAGAAAAAAATTCACATTTAAAAATATTAGAATAATTTATATTCCGGTTCAGCCACAGAAGTCAATTCAAGGAAATTGTATGACCTATATAATAGAAACAGGCAGATGATGTGATCATAATAGTCCCCCCTCTGGCTTGAAAAGTTCATAAATCTATTAAATAAATGAAAGAGATATTGGAATTTTTTTGTCATATTCCCTGTTTCATCAATAATGTCATGTACAATTTAACCACAATTGATGTCTTACTAACCCTAGTGTCAGCAGAAATGAACCATCACCACATTTACCTACCTACTGCTTTCCCTTCCTCTCCAATTTGCATTCATATCCCTGAGATCTGTATGTAGAACCGCTCAGTTTCTAAAAGATAATGAGGTTAACTCACTTACATGTAATAAACATAAATTTAATTTTAAAAAGTAAAATAACTTTTAAAATTTATTTTAAAATTGTAAGTATGTTAGAATCATTTGTATTGGTTTTCTGCCTCATACTTGTATGTTGCAAGGGCCTTTATTCAGAAAATAGAGACAAAATGC
>NW_010420069.1:11423-35053 GCF_000710305.1 Buceros rhinoceros silvestris | reverse complement strand
CATGCCTTCCCTTGACAACCAGCCTTTTCAGTCGGGCAGCAATGTCTTGCCACAGAGTGGCAGCCCAAATAGGCTTACCCTTACGCTGCCAATTGTCCTGCTGCCACCTCTCCAGCCAACCCCACAAAGCATTTGCCACCATCCAGGAGGCTGTATACAGGTACAGTCTTGCCCAGTTCTCTCTCTCAGCAATTGATGTCGCGTTTCTATGTACATGGCAGGGAATACCTGATTGGTCAGTTTACAACAAAGCTTCCCAAAACAAGGGAAGTTTTGGCTAACCCAGGATAGACTCACTTAAAAAATATGTGCTAGAAGATTATTTTTCTGTGAGGAAATATTGAGTTCAAATATTAAAAACCCCACTTAAACAACATTTTTTGTGGTCATGCGAAAAATATATTTCAATACTTTTCAGTGGGAAGTTATGAAATTGCATTTTGCTGACCTCTTTGGTTTGCAATGGGTTCATTTAACAAAATTAATAAAGAAATAATTCATGAATATTTATAACCTGTCTGCTTTGAATGTAGTCTATCAAATTTAAATGAGACAAAGGATTAAAGCTACAATTTAAAAACTTAAAACTAGAAGGGCTTATTTTTAACCTTAGAACAGCCCAGCATTTAAATAAGACCAATTTGAACTGGGAATTAACATGAACTCTTGATTTTATTAATCTCCCTGTACTGTTGTGCATTGTTCTGAGTCACCAAACTATGCACATCTTCTGAACGGCCTGACACTTCGCTTTGCATTCCATGTTACATTTTAAGAAATACATATCACGTATCACTTGCTAATGGTTTCTGTGGGAGGAGATGCGCAATTAAGGACTTGTGAAATTGGGGCAGAGTAAGTTTTCATAACTGATAATGTAAACTCAGAGGATGGCTGCAGTTCAGCAAAGGGCTTGGCTTGCACGGTTTTATAAATAAGTACAGGGAATTAGATTGAAATTTTAAATTTAGATTTCCAAGATTTTCAAAAGTGACCATAGGATCCGTGTGTGTTTCTTTGGGTCCCCTGCTATGAAGGACTTTTCAGAATCCTGATGTTTGACACCTTTTGAAAATACTTCACGTTTACTAAGTCTTTTATTTGTCCAGCCAAAAAATCTATAATACATTTTTGAGAAAGATTTAGCTAGACTTGAAAAAAAAAAATCAAAAAGAAGCTGGACTGCTCTTTCAATTGCATTGTTAGTTAAAAAGGTGGATTATAGTCACTCAAGTCCCTCTGCATTTTTTTTAGTGTATAGCATTTATGTGAAATACTGATAGGGTCCTTACAGTCTCTCTTCACTACTGCTCTGCGGTTTCATTTAGAAATTTAATGAATGTTTAAGTTTCAATGGTTTTCTTTCCTAAATATTGCTAAAACATGAGACAATGCCACTTACAGTCTTGGAGAATTTACCTGGGATTTGTAAATAAACCAGTCCTGTTGTTTGGGGTTTAGATGCTGAGTTGCAGGCCGAGGAGGGAGGACTGGAGACATTTTTCCTCCTCCAGTGCTGAAAAAGATATCTGATAGCTGATTGTATCAGACAAGCCACTTGAAACAGCTGAGCCATTAAGGTAGGCTTGCATCTATAGCTTATGACTATGTTGTGAGAGTCAGGGGTACTTCCCAAATCCCTTTGAAAGCTCAAACCATGTTTTGATTTGGTATTGGAATAGAATTCGAGGACCCCACTCCATATTACCACTGTTTGGTTTCCAACAGAAGAAAACCAATGTGGGAGAGTAAGAAGGACACTGGTGTGGATGATGGGGTCATCAGGAATTTTTCAAAATACATTTTACCTTGACATCAAGACCATGTTTACTATGTTAGATCAAAATTCTAGGAAGGCCTGGAAAAATGCTCTGTATATGATTTTCTCTTTTAGAGAAATGTAAACATCCTGGCCACATATCTCTGTCGTATTTTTAGAACAGAATGAAACAAAACCCCAAGAGACTGAAACATTATTCCCCTTTTTGTAAATTCTGAAGTCTCTTTTCATTCAGCACTATTTCATTGGTTTAGTTGTTTATGAAAGAGTAAAAAATAGTCTTGAAGACAGAAAATATCCAAAAATCATGTTACATATGAACTTGACCATAAATTAAATGTTTGTAACATAGTAGCAGACAACAGTAAGAACAAGAATAATTGAATTGAAGATTTGATTTTTCTTCTGCTGCTATTTGAACCTTTCCTATTTATTATCTTCACCACTTCAAAAGCAGATCCTTTCAGAACATCTGTGCAACATCTAAAAGCTTATCTAATACCCTCATTGGACCTTTGTACAGGGAAAATGACAACATGGACAAAACGTTTCATGAAAGAGGAATTTTAAAATTCTTCCTATCAAGAATACTGTCAACTGCATAAAAATGGAGTTGAATATGCCAGGCTCTATATTATCTGGCCCTGCTCAACTTCCTTGAATGACCAGCCCGTGTAAGAAGATTTGGTACACTGGAGCACCAAAAAAAAACCCCCCAAAAAATTGCATTTGTCATAGGAAACAGATTAGATTAGCTGTTAGGTGAGTGTGGATACATGTGCAAATTAGTAAGTTTTGTAAAAAAAAAATTGATTAATAGAGGGAATGCTACATCTACTTTGAAATTGCCCTTTCACTTCCAGCTCATTAGGTGAAATCAGTACAAGGGCAACTGCAAAGGAAGTTTGCATAAATTGTGGTCTGAATTGGCAATCCATGTTAGATTCCTTCCTTCTTCCTTTTCGTTCTTTCTTTGGGCCCTAGTAGATAAATATATGTTTATAAACAGCAGGACAAAAATTAAGTGTCCAGATAGGACTTGGAATGGTTCTTTGCATCATGTAACTCCACTTTTCCTGTGACGGTTTATGTAAAACTGTACTGATGGCACTGTACAACGGGTAAGCCCACACAGCTACTACTTCTACCAGTCCTTCCGTGTCTTAGGCACCAACTTATACATCTTAGTTTTATAAAAAAAATCATGTAGTGTTTGGACAGTGAAATTAAATGATGCTTAAGTTAACACTATCAACAGCTTTGAAGGTGTGTGGGAAATAGTAGATAAAGCTACATTTACTTGGATTTTATTTTCTCACTGCTCAGCTGAAATGAAGGAGATACACCTCCCAACACTGTTCAGAGAGAACCTGAATGCATTTGTGGGTATTTTGAAGCAAGTGGGAATAAAGTCTCAGAGCAAATTCATCGTGTGGAGGAGGAACTGCACAAGAGCAAATCTTACTCCTCAGCTACCAAATCTTGGAGCCAAAGTTTCTGTGCGTGTATGTATACACCATAACTCATCTAACAGCACATATACTGGATGTTAGGTATATATACAGAAGATTTCAATATGAAAAATATTCTAAACTCTTCATGTAAAACCTATTATTTCCTATGTGATCATCTGTACTGCAGTTCCAACCTTTAAGGCAAGCAAGTAAGAAAAATGACATCTTTAAGTTGCTGAAAGAGGTATTATGCAAAATAGAAGATTTTGGTTTTCAAGAAAAGTATATGCTGTTTTCTTAGGCAGTATATTAAGGTCTAAATTCTTAATGAGTTTTCTGAACTCAGGCCCAGAAAGTAAGTAAAGTGTTGTATTATAAGTTAAAATGGAAGTATTTTTGTTGTTACTAAAAAAGATAGTATGAAGTCTTGTGTCACTTTTCAGAACTGAACATGAGGGCACAAGAGTTTCTAATTTTTAATAACACACAGTAAAATAAAATTTTACTGTCTGTGGTGAATCTCTCACAGAAAAAAAAATAATTTGAAAATGATGCAACTGAATATAGTTTAGGTCCAGTAGATAAAGATGAAAAAAAAAAAGGCAAAGGCAGAACTTATTACATTCAATGATGCATTGAATGCCATCAGGAACTATTGTTGAAAGACTCAGTTGCCATCGACATCTGGGGAATCTGATCTTTAGTATCTCCCAAGAGCAGAAGTCCAAGAAGAGATACAGAATTGGCAATCAACAGAGGTAAGAAGAAGAGAGATTAACTGACAAAATATTTCTGCCCACATAGTACTTTATTAACTTTTCAGCTGAAAGTAAGGGATAGCTTGCTCCCAGTGGAAAGCACAGTGATGAAGCCGATACAGAAAATAAAGAAATAGATCATTAAAAAGACACATCTAGATGCTATAAATGCTTACGTTTGACGGCAGCCTCTCCCGCAGCCTAACCTAGAGATGGTATTAGCTCTTCACAGGCACGTATGAGTTGAACTTCCAGAAGATGGAAATCACAGAAAACAAATCTCTCACTTCTACCCATTGCTATACTAAAAAATATGGATATAGGCAGGTGCACCTCTGTCGTGGTTTAATCCCAGCTGGCAATCAAACACCACACAGTCACTGGTTTGCCCTCTCTCCCTTCAAGGGCAGCAGAAAAAAAGCTAAAAGTAAAGCCACATGGGTTAAGATAAGGAGAGTTTACTTGAACAACACAGAGAGAGAGAATAAACAATAATAAAGTGAGCAATAAACAACACACTCCTTACCTCTGCCACGCTGAGCCCTGGGGCCAAGCTGAGCCCCACTGAGCCAAGGTGCTCTTTGAAAAAATTGCCCTGGCTCCCAGAGAGATCCCCCCTTATATGTACCAGGCATGACATCAGCACAGTGTCGAAAATCTCACTGGCTGTTTCGGTCCAGCTATCCTGGCTGTGGAAACTAATCCTACCCTGGTGGAACCTGGGACAACCTCTCACTACCTCTTTCTATGTTTTACGTGTGACTCAAGGTTGTGAATGCATCTTTGGAGATCCTGGTGCTCGGCTGCAGAAACAGGCCTTTCAGGAGACATATGGAGGATAGCTCCTTTATAAATCCTGAGTTGTCTTAGGCACGAGGTATGCATTGGAACACTCTGCTTTCCCAAAAGTGCTGTACTTTGGGACATGCATCATAGCAGAGTAATATAAGCCTAAGAAATTTCCTGTAGCCCAGAAACTAACAGAAGCAAGCAAAGTACTTAAATATTTCGTGGGGGTCGTGGATCACTTTTTTGGGGTTAGGTGCTAAAATACTTCCTTGAATATGTTCTTAGAGCCCGACTGTTTCTGCTTAAGAACTAATCACATTAATCTTATTTACTATTTAGTCTTTTTTTGTGCATGAAGTTTAAAAAAGTTTCCTTTTAAATGTTCTTAGGAAACTACTAATTTCTACAAATCTGGTTTTTTTTTCTTTTCCTCATACAACAGCTGTGAAAGTCAACTGGTAACTTCTTTCCCAAGGTTCCTAAGAAGAGCAAACTCTACTACGTTTTTCAGCATATAACTCACCTAAGGTGTGGTAAGAAAAGAGTACATTAATTTATACAGAGCATTACCTTGTTTTTTTCCTTTACACAATAGAAATGAGTTTGTTTTGATAATTATTGGCTGATTACTCTTGTTGTATTTCTGGTTTGGATTCATTAACTAATATAAGGCTTCAAGACCCGGCATTAAATTAAATTAGAATATAAATGAAATAAGCAATTCCAGAATAATATCATACCATATAAAGGTGACTAAATAATGAAGTTATGAAAACTCAAACAAATCTATTTCATCAGAGTTTGTAATTCATGTCAAGAAATAATAAACTGTATTTTTTTCTTATTCACTTTTCTTTTTGGTAGGTGATAAAGGCACCATTCAAGAGAAGAATCTGTACTGCCAGTCTTTTCCAATTTGTTAAGAATGCTTTCTTCAGATCAAAAGTAAAAATATTGTTGGAACTGCTAATGGAAGCAACTATAAACTTTGCAAGTACAAGCCATTTCCAAATTAGTGTCACCTCAGTCTTTTTCTTAAACAAAAGCACACTTGCGATTCTCAATTACAAGTTACCAAAAATTTTTTCCCTATTTTCATTATTTTACTGGGTAGTGGAAAACTATCAGTTTTATACTGTGCTTCTTATACTATTTTTCAAACTTGAGCCAACTACTAAAATAACATTAATCTATTTCCCTTTTCAGTGAAGCACTATTCACCAACAATGTATTTTTCCTGCATTGTAATTGCTTTAGGCGTGACTCTTTTCTCATTGCATGCTACTACATTTTCTTATTAGATATATGTGCTGTATGTAGAAATAACCCTATGCGTATAATACCTTATTAGAAACATTTAAGTTAAAATTAGCTAACTGATGGCTCGGTGAAAAGAAATGTCTGGATTTATTATTTATCAGGCAAAATCACTACAGAAATATATTATGTTTTTAAGATGATTCCTCATTAAAAATGGAATTATCAGTTTATTTCTAACTACCATTATTTCAAGGGGATTTTTGGATTCCTGCTCTTTTAGTACAGATGTTTTTTCCCTAGTAGTGTTAAGAAGATTTGTGTCAATGATAAGCTTTTTTTTTGTTAGGAGGAGGAGGAGCGATCAGCAGCCAGACACTGGACCAGTATCTTACTTCCTGGCTGTTCAACAGCATTAAAATTAGTTTACTTGTTTTGGATCAAGTCTTGTTGACATGTTTCCTTGTCAAGACACTGACACGAGTCAATAAGAACAGAATCCATCCTATGTACATGAAGCTGAGGTGGTCATCACAGTGAGCTGTGTTTTATACATCACCACTTAAATGGGAGAAAGGAGAGTCAACGTCTTGCAGTTGTAGATTCCTAGCTACATAACTTTCTTGGTCTTTCAGTTCCCAGAACATAAGTATCATAAATCATGCACACAAAATATCATGCTAGTGTTCTCAGAGCATAATACCTGTTCAAATTCTCATGACACAAATTAAATCAATGTGGCTATCACAGTAGACAGTGTTGGAGGATTTGGTTTAATAAATCTTAGGACTCTTCCATTCAGGGTTTAATAAGTTAACTTTTCATTTAGGCTGAAGTTTCTTTACCATAAATTTAATTTATTGCTTCATTTTCCCTAATTTTAATGTGTCATATACACGGTGTCTTTTCCAGTGTCTCACCTTTAAATCAGTTCCTTGCTTCCAAAGCAATTGGCTCATCTTACATCAGTTTCAACAACATGCTGACACGAGACACTAGTAGCTAAATAGTATCGCGTCTTGTTTTCAGTCTTGTTTGACCTGCATGCTGGAAACATTTTCTCTTTCTTCTCAATATCTAGGGGCTTCTAATCAAATACTTACGGAACCATTGTGTTCTTCATTTTAACTGCAAGTGTTCTTGGCTTTATTTTAAAGATTTTCAATTCTCATTGACTTTTCAACATATAAATTAAATATTTCACCTGAAATTTTATAGAACATAGATGCTTTCAATACCTTTACTCATTATCTATTAAGTATGTTCATTAATCAACATTTGCTATTTTAAATAAAAAAGTATTATTCTGACACTTGCGATTATGGTCTCCTAGCAACTTTCTCAGACTGGCCCTTTTCATTTCAATTGGTCTAAGATGAGTAAAGAATGAAGATAGCCTTAATTCTGTCTGTGGTTTAATCTTTTTCTCCATGTGGTGTAATTTTGATGTGTTAAAGAAGTTGATATCTGTAATTTCTTTGGACTAATGATAAAGTACAGTACTAAGCGTCTATTCTAGATGTCAGTGTAACCTGTATCACAGAAAGAAAAATCTTTTCCCACATATTCACTTGGAGCCTGCAGTTAGCAGGCTGACCGTTTTTCAGACATAAAGTTCAAGCAAGGCATCTTAAAGAAAAACCGTAATTCAGTAGAATTTTTCAATACCTCAGAAAGAATCAACTTTTCTTCATTTTATGTGGCGCTCTCCTCAACTCCACGAGACTGCACGAGGTAAATCTTGTCCCCAGTCACCAGCTTCCTTGTCCTTTTTCAAGTCCTCCTTAAGCCTTTCTCTGAACTATCCTCCTCTCCTTTTTACTTCACAGCTTTTTCCCCAGAACATATTTTTATGTCTTCTTGCAGCTCACTCTCACAAAACTGAGTAAACTCTCCTCCTTAGGTGTCTGATCTTACAACCTCTTGCACCCTGGGGATCAGATGCACTGCTTTCAGAAGAACAGGAAAGTTTATAATGCTGCAACAGTAGATCCTAAAATTAAGAGTTAATAACACACCATATATATGCATGTATGTATATACTTACACATGAAGAAATCCATTCTTCCTTACTATCAGGGTGCAATTTATCATTCTTCACCACACTCAACTTTAGGACTGAACAGATCTCTTTGCTTTTGTTGGCACTTCCTCCATAGCACCATCTTCATGGATACACAAGGAAAGCAGAACTGATGATAATATCGGTGTTCATGCTTTCTATGTATAGCGAAGCTATGAATTTCAGCATCTCAGCCAGTTCTTGAATTTAGATTTGTTAGTCATTCATATTATTTACAACACAGTTAATTAAAAATTTACAGAATAAATTCTGTAGCTCTCTGAAGGGATAAGAGACTGGATATGCTCAGGACTTAGTCTGGGCTCAATTTTTCATTTTTTATAACCTGTAAAGGACAAATACAAGTAGCTCGAATGTCCTCTAGGAGGTATGCCAAATTCAGAGTTTTCTTGCTGACACACAATCAACATCATTGTCCTGTGTGGTTTGGAGCCAGAAATAAGATTGGAAAGAAAAACCTTAGGAGATAGTCATGCTTAAAGCCTTCTCGGCTTTGCCCCAGTGTCCTTGCAAAGCAAGAACTTGAATGGGCATGGGGAGATGAAATCTGTAGCAATCACATGGATTTTATCTTGGACACATGGACAACAGCAGTTTGAGTTCTTGCACTTATCCTAGCAGTCACAGGAGGGAAAACATGCAGCGATTCTGTCCCAGAAAGAAGCAAACTGGTGAAGCAATAAAGAAGTAGAGAGCACTCTTGGGGCACTCACAGAGGCTTCTGCAGAACCAGTGATGTCAAAGCCGGAGCTAATGCTCCTTTTATGGCTCCCTAACAGCATGCACCTTCTGTGTGTTTTTATCTGTTATTGAGATCAGTTATGCTGCACAATCTGTGAGCATAGCTGCAATACGTGGGAAGTGCTTACCATAGGAAATACATTTGAAACTACTTAGAATTTAAGTCTCTCTGGTTGTTTCTACATATACATATAAATACACTCAGCTGAGCCCAAGCATTCAAAGTCGTCCTGTTCTGATAGATGGTGAGTTTACGAACACAGATGGGGACTGTGCCATGAAGACTGGCCGTAGTAACAAAAAATGCAGGCCATGACAGATTTGTTTTTCTAGTACAGACACAGTGTAGCTGTTAAATCTGGCGAAATCCTGAATCTGATCAGGTCAATGAAACTCAGCTGGATCCAGATTTTGCTGTTTTCTCAGTCTTTGAACAAAGGTTTCTCCTTTAAGACTTTCACCATTTTTTTCAGCATCAAATTATAGACTATTTTTGTGGATACAGATCCAAGACTGGATCTTGCTCTGTTATTACTTCAGTGATTCATACTCGTTGGGAGAAATGTTCTTTCATCATGCTATGTTAAGAATGGTAGCAAAGGAGAAAGCAAAACTGGAAATAGAAGACTTACAGCAAAAAAAGCAGTATAAAGCAGTATAAGCAAACATCTACTTGCTGACTTAATCTTTGCATTTTGCTAGTATCAGCTTCTTCTCTAAAGGGCTAAATTCAGCCTCATCTTGGTGTTATCAATGAAATTAATTCTCCCTATTGGAAAATAATTCTTCTTTCTGGTTCCTGCCCCTTGCTAGTTACTGTTCTGGTTTCTCTGCTTCAAACTTTCTCCATCCCTTTTCAAATCCACCTGAAAACATTCTTTCCTTTTTCCACCTTCCCCTCCTTCAGTTATCAGAATTGAATTTGCTATCTACATAACTTAATGCAGTGGAAATACAGTAGGGTAGATTCTATATGCTATACAGAATAAAATTTTTTAAATTGCATACACTTGCAAAAAGTAGTGTTTAAGCCCATTCTTACTTCCGGGTCACTGGGATAAAATGGAATTGAATTAATATCTAATTACTATTTCTTATAAAAGTAAACCCTAATTTAAAAATTTTTAAAAAGAAAAAAGTAAGGCAAGCCTTTTAGGCAATGGAAATTAGTGGCTGATAACTGTGGGAAATTTCTGTATTTTGAAGTATTAAAAGGGAAGAAGGGAAGGAAGGAGTGAAGGGAGGAAGGAAAGAACAGAAGAAAGTAAGGAGAAAAGAAAGAAAGAAGAAAGGTAGACAACGATGCCAACCAGTTACATTTTGTTTAATCTCAAAGGAAGATTTTTTCCTCCTGAGTTATTCACTTACGCACTTGCTATGGAATCAGCATTGTGGGTAAGTTGATAGCCGGTACATGAAAGGAAAGAATGGCAAGCTGATTACTTTATGGTTATTTCACAAAACTGATGAGACAGCAAATGATATTCAATCCTATTAAAAAGACTAAGCACAGCCTTTTCACCCTCCTTTTTAAAAAAAATCCTACATTCCTTCTGCTGGGATTGGATGAAATGATTCTACAATTCAGAGTCTGGAAATTACAGAACATCTGCAATGAAATTGGTTTTCTGGGGAAAACTGATGAATCACTTACTGCCAATGACTGGAAGGAAAAGTACTTGTTTATACCCTTATGTAATGAATTTTTATGAGGTGAAGTTTGCTGTTTATAAAAAATACACTTTCAGTTGCTGTAGATATAAAATAATAGAATGCAGAATTCAGACCAATGCATTACTGAAGACACAGTCACTAGCAGAATATCATCTGCTTTCAAAATGCCAAAGAAGGGCTTTTACTTCTATAATAGAATTAAAATTTCCATCCATCCTCTAAGGTCTTACAAGAGAAAAAAAGTAACAGGGACAATATACAAGCTGTTACCTATGTTAACATATCTTAAAGTAAATTTGATAGTTTTATCAAATTTTTTTATCAAATTTTTGCTTCAAAAAGTAGGTCTGAAACACAGCATAGAAGAAAATCATACTCATGAGCAGTTCCTCAAAAAGCAAGCAACGTCTTTTCTGTAGTCGCTGACAACCAAGTACCTGATATTCATTGCACGCCCCTTCACCAATAAACTCTTTTGAGCAAGAGTTAAACTGAGAGCTTGGAGGTAAGAACAGACCACTTGAATGGGAAAAATAATTTCTCAAAATCAAATGTGTCTTGGGACTGTTGTATGTCTGCAAATAATTATTGGAACTAGTTTTGAGAATTTAACCGAAATAATTGTTTTATTCTTAGATTCGGGGATGGGAACAAGAGTTGAGTTAGACCGATCTCTTAATTTCTTGCAGTATCTTGAGACGTTTCAGTAAAAGATGGCACTGCTTGCATGTGATTTCTTTTTTGATCCTGCCAAATATTTCCAGGAATAGCTGTAGGAGGTTGAAAATGTGCAGATACTTATTTTTAACGACTAATGCATTTTGTGTTTCTTTAGAAAAAGCTCTTCTGCTGTGTATGTGAAAAACCTCAAGTGCTATTTTCTTCATACATGTTTTCTTGTCCTGACATCTGTATTGGTTTTGCAAGTACTGCTAACCTACCAGCCCCTCTTGGATCAAGTTGTATTTTTATGAAGATGAGTTTTTGTGGCACTAAGCAACGGCTCAATGAGCAACCTGCATTTCTATGTGCCTTGCCACACATCTGCCACCACTCAAACTGATACGTGGTACCTTGCTGTTGCTGCAATCAGTCACAGTGATTGTGAAAAGGATATAACTGAGAAGGCATGCTGCAGGTCCATCTATACTTTCTGCAACAGCCAGGTTTGCTTAAACCTGGAGACAGCTGGCCAAGCAAGACTTAACTGTTACCCTCTTTTCCACAAGGCATGTAAACAGAAGCTGTGCCACTCGGCTAATCGCCCATCTCATGCTTGCATTTACAGCATGCTCTGGCGATTCAAGCATTGCTTTTAGAGAAGAAATGCTACTCAACACACGGGACTATTTTGTTCTCTGTATACGGAATGAACATTGAGTGCAAAGCTTTTGTATGGGAAAGGCCCTCTTCAAAATCCTCATGCTGCTTACCCTGAAGCCACAGTCCTCTGGAGCTCCGATTCCTGTGTCCGAGACCATTCGCTACTTCTAGTCTGGGCCTATTCTGTTCCTTTGGGTTAATATGGAACAAAGGAGGGACGGGTCATTATTATTGATAGTGTAGCAGTCATAGAGATGTTACAGCCTGTTGTGAAAACTATCCTGAAGCAATGGCAATTATTTGCTGTCTGAATCTATCTTTGAACTGTGTGACTTTAAGTGGGCCAATCCATGGGATCCACAATCTTTGGTAGAAGCCTACATCAAAGGAGGCTGGAGTTCAGAGTTATCAATAAATACTGCGCCCACATCATACAGGCTTTGGTAATTACAAAGTCTGTTCTGTGGATATTATAACTGGCCATGGTAGTAACTCATATGAGAAACTCAGCCACTTCAGTATAAACAGAATGAAACCTTCTCTTCATCTGAGCAAACCTATTTTCAGAAAAGCTGAACTAGCCTCCATGTCTGCATCATGAAAAGAGCTTCTTATGCCCTGTTATGATCCACAATAATTATCCGGATAACTGGGTTTCAGATAGTATGTTCAGTCAATGTTCAGTTACTGCTGTGGTTTAATCTATCTGACAGTTAAGATGGAGATCACCAGTGACAAACTGGGTATCAATACCCAGAAACCAAGCCTATTGTTGTAAACTTACTGCACCATGCACATGCATGACTGAAGACCTAACATCAGGACCAGGTGTAACAGAAGTGGACTCCTGCAGAGTAATCAGGTAACAGGCAGCAGACCCGATGGAAGGCAGAGCAAGCTTCAACACTTTGCAAGTCTCTAGTGCTAATACAGATTCCAATGTAAGAGTCAATAATGCCATAAACACTTACTTTACCTGTTGCAACAGGCACTCTCCTAGTCACCTAGTCCCAGTGATTGCCCTGCCTCTTGGCAGAGAAACCTGAACATTTCTACACCCTGTCTTCAGAGCCCAAACAACGGAACTAACCACAGAGGGCAGGCTAGCAATCTTGGTAGGGAATCAGGTATATTTACCTGAAGCCTCCTACTGAATCTATAAGCTGTGACCTTTTTATCATGCACCTCTCAAAAAGATCCTTGACAGAGTTATTGCACCAGAGATACCTTTCCCAAATGTGCAAACAATTTGGAGATGCTAGTTCGGGCTACTTTCTTGGCAGACTGGGTCCTGAAAGATGAGTTAGGCAAGATGTCTAAACAAGACAGCACACCAGCTGCCGGCCAGTGTCTAAAAGCTAGGGGACATGACAGGACACTTTGGTCAGTTTAAGCAAACTCGACAGTTCTGCAGCTAGAAGTTAGACAGAGGTTGCAATGAATACAGAAAAATGACAGAAAAGAGAAGAACCTTGCTACTCCAACATGCTACAACTAGTTCTCCATTACAACTCTTCCAATACAGCATAATGCAGAATGGTTACCAGACTGACAACTTTTTGTTCCCTGAAAAATCCTTGAAATACCTCCCTGAAAGTAGGTAGATTCCTTTAAGATGAATAGTAAGTAGCACACTAGCCAACCTCGTTGTGTTTTGCACCAGTCTCTTAAGAGTCAGGATCAGAGATGTATGCAATTAAAAACTGCCTGTAGGATCTAGAACTACCTGTACTTGCTGTTGCACAAGGTTGCTCACATTTCCTAACTGAAATGTTCTGTGTGCAGTGAACACAGTTGGCGCAGAGGTAAAAAAGTCCAGGTGTGCTCCAGAGAACAGAAAAATATCACCACTTGGCCTTAGCAGATGCCCTGCAAGCACCTCTGTGCATGTTCATCTAGTCATCTGGTCCCAGTGTCTCAGCCTGAGAGGGATCACCTCACAAACGTCTGTTGCCTGAATGCCATCTATTTAGTCACCTTGCCAGGCTGGTGTCAGAAGCTGCCCTGGAAGTGGGGTCCTCTGGAACAGTTTAGGTGGATGTTTAGATAGTGACAACACAACAAAGCCTCTTGGAAGGGTAAAGGCAGCCAGTTGTAATCTACTTCTTCAATTCTACTAAGAATTTTTACTGGGAATGCCAAGGGGTTGACATTCAACAGGTATGAAGTACTGTTTTGAATCTGTTCCCCGATATATCAGTAGTATACACTGACATGCAGCAGGCCACGCTACTTTATTTTTGTTATTAGAAGTAAATGACCATCAGTCATAATATCTATCACAACGGTAACCTCCTGACACTATACTGTGAGTCCAGTCATGCCACAATATTATCTTCTTAGTACAAGCCAAGTCAGCTTGCTAGCAAATGTACAGTAAAGGATAACGGGTGACAGTTCATTGCTATGACTAGTTTGCTTTGAGACCTAAAATTGAATAAACTTTTAAAGTGAACTGCAGTGATAAACTAGCTTCCCACTTCGCGTTTCAATCTCATGAATACTGAAGTATGAAATCAACTGATAGCCAAACCATTGAATAAGCGTAACAAGCCTTCCAAAAAAAAAAAAGTCTCTTAGAAAAAAGACCTTGGTTTTCATAAGAATGATACCTCTCAGATAATAATTGTAGTATTATAGTAATATTCTCAAATATGTACATTCATTGTATTGCATTCAGGAAACATATTTATCTTTTTTAACTTCTTCTCTTCACCGCTTTGCCCAGATCATCCTCACCCATTACATCTCATACTTACAGAAAAATAAAGAAATATTTCCAGGTAATGAATTTCTAGAGAATGTAATTTCTTTTACAGAATGTTGAAACTCCCGCTTTTAAGCCTTCCATAACGTTACTGAAATGACATCTCTCTTAAAGCACACAGAGTAGATTGAGCAGGGGTGGTTTGTGAGAGCAAGTAATCAGCATTCTCTGACTCCTTTTTTCTAAATGCCTCCAAAATCACATCTTGTGACAACTACTAATTCTCATTCAAACGAAGATAGTAAAAGTTTTCTAATGTGTTTATTAATATAATCTGATTCAGTTATGGCTTCATTTTATTTCTGATACAACAAAAATATTCATATGGCAGACAAAGACATACAACAGAGCACAAATAAAACTGTTAACGCAGGGCTACAACTCATATCCAAGACTGACGAAAAGTTCTGGTCCTTTAGTTTTCTTAAATTCTAGGCATTCGTCCTTTTCACTGATGCACATATGATTGCTCAGAAGTACATTCTCATGGTGGCTGAACACTAAAACCCCTTTGTTTAGAGAAAATGACTGAAGAGATTAACATTCCAAAATAAATTTTATTCCCTCTACCACATTAAGCATCACCAGATGCCCTTTGTTACAGCAGAGTTTAAACTGAAAATATAATGCTTATGAGGACAAATTATCAATGCAAGTAGTATGTAAAATTAATTATCCTTTGATTAGTCTACAAATTATCTAATTTGTTTCTGTAATATCCTCAGGTAAGATTCTTCTGCAGTTTATATATTGCAAGATACAATAAAACAGAATTACAATATATAAAAAGGTATATTTTTAATTAAACAGCGCTAATAAGGAAGTTGCGGAGTATTGACTTCTGAGCTTTAAAAAGCTAACCTGGCAGCAAGTAGTTTTTCAACATGCAAGTTGAAATCTTGGTCTCATCAATCTGAGTTGTTACTATAACTGAGTGATGGTCTCAACACATGGTAGAATAAAAAAATAAAACCAAATAAAATAAAAATTCTAGATCTGACAAAAGGAACCACTCTCTTACCAAATCTCTTCCTGTGAGATGCACAGCACCTGCTTAGTTGCATGGAAAATAAATGAATTAAAGCCACATCTTTGGATCTAGGATCATCTCAGGGTAATGCCAACTGTTTATTTGTGCCATAAGACTTTACAGACTTGATCATAACACACTGATGTACTACAGTAGTAGGCCAATGCTTTGGTATAAGCAGCCACCGTAAGTTAAGCATAAAAAGTTCAATTCCAGAAGAAAAACATTAAAGTCAAGTGCAATATAGCACAACCAGCAGAATACAGCTGTACGACACAGGTACAAGACTGCTGGAAACAGGGTTTTTTTACTGATACTGTAACAGGGATGAAAAACAGAGTATACATTTTACTAGGATTTCACCTGTATGAAGCTGCTATAGACAAAATGACCCTCGGGAAATTCAGCTTTTTTGCTTAGGCAATCAAACAGCAGGACTGAGGGAGGTGGAATGAAAAAGGAATCCTTCAAATATTCAGGAAAAAGAAACATTCCTAAATAGGAAAGAACTAAGAATCTAAGAACTAAGAATCTAAATGACTAAGAACTAACTCCTACCTAAGAAGAAAACAACACTACAGAGTCCAATATAGAAAATCCATCAGAGCTACACTGTGACTTAAGAATGAATGAAGTGATTTATATGGTCTGCTGTGACTATAAACTACAAACGCTACAAATTTGATGTGTACAAATCTTAATTAATAGAGAACAGTTAAAGAGAGAGGTAGCAGAAATGCTGAAGATCCTTTGTGGAGACATTAGGCCACCTCAAAGTCAGGGTTGCTAGTACCTTTCTTTGGGAAGAGCTATTAAGTGACATGGAGGGACAATCAAGAACCACTTCAGGACTAGCAAGTGACTCCAGAATATTCCACAAGAGACTTGCCAGTTTTGATACTTCCCAAAAAGATGGATTTGTACCTGCTGGTTCAAATTGCAATGGTGTAAAACAGAAATCTGGCAGGCTGCTGATACACACAGTTGATGGCAAATAATAAATATATTGTGACATGGTATCTGGAAGCAGCTGCTCTGAAGTCTCTGTTGACTCACAGAACAGTAGCAGAGTTAATGAAGTTTTGGGCTGCCCAAAGATACTTACAAACCTGCTAACTATTTAATTGCATCAGATGAAAACACTGAGTGTCACCCTAAAGATCAAAACCTAGGATTTAAGATCTTCAAACAAATAGGCTGGTGACTTGTTTTAATCAGACACTGAAGAAGGTAATAAACCATTTCATAAAAGCAGATCAAAGCTATTGGATTAGTTGTTACCATACTATTTTTGCAACTGACTACTCACAATAGCCAATCAAGAAAACATCCACCATAAAGTGATTTATTCAATTTAACCGTATAAGTTTGAGAATTTGATTTACAAGCAAAAAAAAGGAAGCAATGAATTTTCATGTAAATGAGACTTCTGGATAAAACTTCCTGTAAAAAAAGAACTGCAATTTTTTTTTTTTAATAAATCTTATAGAACTAGGTCAGGTAATAAATGGATAAGATGCAAAGATGACAGAGAAAGCAAATAGTAATAGTAAAAAGCATGAAGAGTTACCTATTTCTTTTAATGTTTACATGCACATAACTGTGATCTTGTTTTCTGTGTGGTAGTGAGCCATTAGTGTCAAGGCACCCCCCTTCACCACACACAAAAAAAAAAAGAGCAGTAAGCCCCAAAGACAGCATCATGTGAGCAAGCAGTTCTCCAGTGTCTCTGGTGGGTTACCTTGGGCAGCTGCCACATTCCAATGGATGATGGACTGTGTCCCTTTGCTTCACAGGGAAGAAGTAGGAGGTGGACACATGTAAGTCACTGAAGATCACAGACATATAGCTGACTGAGAAAATCTGTTCAGTGACCTCACGAAGCTCTAGAAGGTGCACCGTGTTTGTACAGGAAGTGGTTGCATCTCCCGTAGGCACACGTTAATTATGGAGTATCTATCTGTCTACCAGATGGATCACTGAAAGCTTACGGTCTACTGGTAAGAAAGCAATTTTGAGTTAGAGTACATCTTGGTATGGTCACTGAATATAATGAAAACTATTAAGCTGCTGAGATGACACACTTTTCCTTTTTCCAGTGGAACTTTTGCACTGGGAATTCAAATTCAAAAGATACAAAATTATTCTTTAGGCATGACAAGGATTACTTTCCCACGAAGCTGGTAATGGCGAAGCTTTTACAACAAGCTTGAGAAAACCTACAAAATGGGTAAAAGCTTACTGAGCATCTTCTCTGACTTTGAGGGAAGTATACAGCATGCAGTTAGGGAGTGGCAAGCCAATAGACTCTAGATCTAAGAAGGAATGATTTGACAACATAGGAGTATCAGACTGGAATCAAGTATTCTGAGAGCACAGAAGAGCCAGTGAACTCCTTTCTTTTCTTTCCTTCAAAGAGGCAATTTGGCACTGTTACTCAGTAAAAAAATAAGATCAGTAAAGACTTCTGTTACAACAAATTACATAGACTTCAAAACCATCTTTAAGCTGTCCATTTACAGTTATTCATGAATTTTTCCATTAACCTCCTCAACATAGTATTTCTCGTACAATATAAAAACACATCAACCTCAATCAGGCATGCAATTCTGTCATTTCAATTTTATATTTCAGTGGCTGAAGACTGTGTACCTCTGAGCCACATTTAGGACATGCAAAATACATATCAAATAAATAGTTACTTTTGATACAGTAGTAACAAAAAACATGCGAACAGCCTATGGTATGAGGCATGGTAGGCCATTCCCCACAGAGGGAACACTCCTTGCAGTGAGCTGATAATGTTTTTTCACTATTGGAAAGATCTGCAATAGGCAAGCACCAAGATGAAATTTTAAGTTTTAGTTTCTGTATGTTAATTAGTGGTAGCAGATAGATCAGAAATTCAGCAAAGCCATGCCATAAGAGCTCCCTGTTCATGTATTCAAATCCTACCTGACGAACACTTTGAGGCTTGCAAAAAACTGACCTAATTCCTAGAATGCGTTCTGTAAGAGTTGCAAATGTTCCTTTCTGAAGAAAAATCAGAAAATTTAAAAGTCCACAGAGTTTAAGAAGTCCAGCTCCACAGTTAATATAAGTTTTAATTTTGCAGAAAGATTGCAGTTGACGATTGCTAAATAAATCATAACATCTTTCTTCCAACCATCTTCCACCAACAGTGAGAATGAGGTACCACAACTTCTGGTGTTTGCTCAGAGGTTGGTATTTCTCTGTCTGAGATAAGTTATTCTTGTATTGTATATTCAGAATAGCCTGTCCCACAGTTGCATTCTTGGAATAGACAGTGAATCTCCATAATATAAGCCATAAAAATGCTTTTACTTCTGGTTCAAAATGAGCCAACACCCCTGGTTTAAATCCATGGAAACAGCTGGTAAACTGGGACCACACAAGTTGTTCCAGGGCTTTGTTTAGTTCAAGAGCATCAAGTTGACTTATTCTGAGCACAGGATTCACACTCTTTTCATTTCCAGTGCTGGAGGCCATTTCTTCACGTAAAAAACTTTCTAGGAATAAACACAAATAGATTTTAGTATAATGGAACATTTATTTTTTCCTATTAAAGATAACAAAGTTGTAATACACCAATAGTAAACAAGAAATAACAAAAAAGCTTCTTCAGAATGCTATATTAATAGGCAATTAATATGCTGCAAGTCTGTTCAGGAAGCTTCACATTAAGTGTATAAAATTTAATCTCAAAACAAATTATATTGGACTTTCTCACAAACAGTAACATTTGTGTTTGGTTATAGCAAAGTGTTTAACACCTTCCAGATATTTAGAAAGCTCCAGACATTTAATATTTCACCATATAAATAAAAAAGAATTACTGCTGTGCATAGCTGTAATGTTCAATAGGATCTTAGAAAAATCTGAAACAAGAATTGTCAACTATACGGTGTTTTATGGAGAAGTACAGAAAGTGAACATACTCACTCAAATCTAGAAAAGAACAGTGGGGTGGATGAAAAATATTGCCATATGAATATTTCAGCAGCTGCAGCTGAAATAAAATGCTAGAAATACTAATTCAAGGATTACATATGGAAAGATATGGATGAAAATTAAGGTGGGAATGATAACACTTGCTAGAAGGCAGTGATTTGTTTAGTTTAGAGAGGAATCATTATATGAGATTAAAGAAGTATTTGGTTTTCAGACATAAATTATCATACAGTATATCACTGAAACCTGCATATATTTTCTTGAGTCTTTTTACAGGTGTGGGATTGTGCTACTTGTGTAACAAATTTCCTGGCAAGATGATTAATGTATACTAGCAACATCAACAAATGTGTACTCTTCTTGTTCAAGCATTACAGAGAAAAATAAAAGCATTTTTAAAAATTGCTTCGTTTAAGTGTTATCGTATCTGGAATTTTGAGACCAAGAAAATAAATGCAATAAATTGCAAGAGCAAAATATGGATAAAGTCTCAGTAATGCAGAATTTTGGGGTAACTGATTTCTGGATCCTTTTGACCACATAAGAAACACAAAGAGATTTAGAAGAAGTGGTATACTTCAGATATTTTGCAACATTTTTCCTTTTCTAAACCAGATTCTTTCTCATGACAAGCAAGGGTCAACAGCCTTCTGGAGAAAATACAGAAGAATGTACTTCAAATCCTTGTTTATAAGAGGAAAACATGCTGTAAGACAAGACTGCTTTGAATAAAAGATGCTGTATAAAGTCCTATATAGGAATGGCCAAAAGTTTTAAAACCCAGTATAAAAACATGATTTGCAGCATTCCTACTGTTTTCTATAATCGGTCATTCTGTAAGGGAAATATCAGGCAAAGCTAACAGGAAATACAGTTTTGTTGTTAATTTATGCTGTACAAAAGTAGTTCCCCACTAACTAAGACTGGCCACATGGCTAGGGCACACAATAGCTCCAGGCTGACAAGCCAGCGTACAAGGGTATACAAAGGCAGTATACCCAACCCTGACCCACTCATGCTTGTCTTCTCTCTAGTAAGAACTGCAGCACAGGACATGTGTCTGGAAAGCTTTATTCAGTATAATCCCAGTAACATACCTCCTCCACTTCATGATCAAAGGTCAATTCAATCGCTACAGGATCTTTACAGATCACTTAAACTCCACTGCCAATGGCTATCTGTCCTCCTACCCCACACCATCTCATCCCACTACCATTTCAGCATCTGATAACCATCTGCTCTGGAACCTGTCACTCTGGTTTAATGCTATTCACTTACAGGCCCTATAAGTCCAGCATTGTCCTCACTTCTGGTTACATCTCAGTCCCTTCTACTCATTTCAGTTACCCTCCTGCTGGTGTTCTATACAATTCCCAGTGCACAAAATCACCTTTCAAACTACTAAAGCATGTTGAAAGGGACATCTTATCAAAACAGCTTCCTTGACCCATCTACTAAGGCTATTTTCAAGTTCATTTCAACCATCTTTCTCAGCTGTCTTCCACTATTCCAGGTATTCTGAAAAATTGCTGCTGTAGATTTCTCATAAATAAGGTAGGCTAAATCTGTGCAGATTTTTTTTTTCCACCCAGTACAGCCAGATTATCTAAAGAAACCTCATCAAGTCAGGAATGGGTCATGAGGAACCTTCTGAAGTTCAAGGAAAGAGAGTCAAATATACATGATCATGATGGATAATGAACTATGTAAGAAAAGCCATGGACCACTACAGGTGGTAGCTGACTGACTGCATATCCGCTTTGCAAGAAAGGACTTGGGCATTCTGGTAGGTAGCAAGCTGAACACAAGTCACCAGTGCATCCTTGCAGCCATAATTCCTGGTGGAGTGCATAAACATGCATATAGCTAGCAATCCTAATGATGTGCTTACTCCCCTCTACTTGGCATTGTTGAGTCTACACCTGGGATACCAATTCCAGTTTTCTCTCTTTTCTGTCAATAGTACAAAAGTCAACAAAAGAGTCCAGCCACTAATCAGGGCAGGGAGTCCCACGTGATGTATGAGGAGAGCTTGAAAGAAATCAGATTGTTCCACTTGAAGGCAGTTCAGAAACAATCTAATAGTAATCTTCCACTATCAAGAGGTTACAGAGAACATTAAGTCAAATCTTTCTGAGAGATGCAGTGAAAGAAAGAGGCAATTGGTGTTAAAATTGCTACATGAGAAATTCCAGTTGGGCATAAGAAAACTGGAACAGTTTGTCTAGAGGAACTGTGAAAGCACCATCCATGAAGATTCTTACAACTGGACCAAATTATGCCCTAAGCTACCTGCTCTGGCATTGACTTTATCTCCTATTTTCACAGGAGGATGGACCAGATCTTGTAAAGATCTTCCCCAGAACTTGGAGCCTGACCTTCCCAAAAATCTGTGCATCCCTCATGGTAGAATCTAATTGATTTGTGACAATACATAATTTTTTCATGTCCATGATCCTCTACAGAACGTTGTTTGAAGGAAATAACTTCAGTGAACCTGTCAGTGTGGGTTGGAACTTTGTATACAGAAGACAGGAACCACTTACCAGTAAGTCCAACCACTATTTGTTAACCTTTGAAATCTTGCAAAATCTGAGTCTCCTTTTTAAAAATAAAATAAAATCAACACCATATACACTGTTTAACTATGACATATTTAATACCTATTCCTGAACTACCAACCAGCAGAGTGATTCAACTTTGAAGTCATTTTTATATGAACTATAAGGAGAAGGAAGAATATCAGACAAAACCACAAGCAACTAAGTAGTACACCTTTAAAATAATTTAAATTATGCTTATACAAATTACTATCTAAGCAAAGTTTTCTTTTTTTACGAACAATTAGGTAAGTTCTCAATTTCAGCAATAAAACTCAACATTGTTCTGAAGTTCTTCATTGCTAAGAACATTGAAATTTCGCCATAGGCCACGGCTGTTAACTGGACCCTGCAAATTACTTAAAGATTATATCCATATAGCTTTGATTTTAATGTGCAAGCATATTTCAGCGTGCTTACTGTTACGTACATGCTGAAGTGTTCTGTTATACACTCTCCTTACTTCACAGTTTATTTAAGGTTTTCCTGCACTTACAGGGTAGCTACTTACTTCCCACAGACAAATACTAAAAGGGGAAGTTTGGAAACTGAATTTTCCTGTTCTCCTCCATATGAAACCCCTTAAAAAACTTAAGATTTTTTCCGTTTGTACTGTTTTCACCAATAGTGGTCCTAGAGTAGGAATAAATGAGAAACATTCTGTTTTAAAACTAGATAACAAACACAGCCTGTAACTGTCAAGACATTTATCTTGTACTTTTTTGTATTATTTTTGCATTCCATATTCTGGTGAGCTACAGAGACTATAAAGATAATGTGTTTTTTATAGAATCACAGAGTGTTCTGGGTTGGAAGGCACTTTTAAAGGTCATGTAGTTCAACCCCCTGTAGTTAGCAGTGACATCTTTAACCGGATCAAGTTGCCCAAAGACCTGCCCAACGTGACCTTGAATGTTTCCAGGGATGGGGCATACTTCTCCAAGCTTCTTAAATTCTATTCGCCATGCCCTTACTTTGTTTTAACTCTCTTACTCGGTCTATTTTGAATTTTTTAAAACTTAAACCCCCATAATTGTAGAACCAGTAGTGAGCAAGACAAATACCAATGCTCAGTTAAGGATGCCATCAGGCTTAGTCTAAGATCAGAATAGAACAGTCAAAAATCAGGTGAAGATATAACAAACTCTATGTGTGATTAACTTGTTCCATAAATAAAGACAAAACACTAAAGACTACTACGTGAAAGGTTCTCCCTTGATATTATAGCATCACAGATTTGCATAGAGATAAATAAAAAATTGCTTCCCAGAAAAAAATCTCACAGAACATTCTTTAAACAACCTATCGTTTGTCTGTTTGTTGTTTTCTAAAACTAAACAAATGAACAATCCCACTTGTACAGTAAACTGTGCAACAAAAAAAATAATTACGTATCATCAGG
>NW_010420069.1:10486-11324 GCF_000710305.1 Buceros rhinoceros silvestris | reverse complement strand
GAGGAATTTCTTCTGGTATACGTTAGTGCTGATATCGAGCATTGTACAAATTATGAATGAATATATTTTATTTGGAAACTTGTTATTGACAGAAATCTATCAATAGTAATGTGAGTATTGTCAACAGCCTGTCAATATTAATGTAATTATGATAAAGGGGATAACATGGATTTTAGCTATAATACCAAGTAACATCTCCTGCATTGCTGCTATCAATATAAGCACTATTATTGACCTGTTCTGGGACTATCAGTATGAGATGTATTACCATCAGGCATATCTGTCAATGCATTCTGCCCACAAAAATTCTACATTTAAATTTACACGTCTGTAAAATTTGCCTGCAGAAATATACAAATCCAAGTAACCTCTAGGGTGCCATTCTTTTTCGACAGAGCTATTCCACTGTGGATGAGTAATATGAGGGGATTCTAGTGCCTCAGTGCTACTGCAATCGGATTACTGGCTTTTCTAGCATAATCATTAGAAGCAGACAAACATATATTGCATGCAGAAGCTTCAAAATATTTTAAAGTACGATTTGTTAAAACACTTTTTGGGAAGACAAATAAAAATATATTTTATTATGTAAAAAAATTAACTATGTTCCTGTCCCGGTTTGGGCTAAACTTCCTGGTTTGGGCTGAAACTTCCTTGTTTTGAGTTCTGGACCAATAGGAATTACTCCCTGCAAATACTAGGACCCCACATTTGAGTGGTTAAAAGAGGGTCAGGTGCACTGTTACGTGTTTAGGTTATAAAGCAGCACGCAGGGAGGAACCTCCCACTCTCGGACTTCCGCCCCTGCAGCAGGGCGCAGCTCCTCCAGATCGCTGAC
>NW_010420069.1:3399-10411 GCF_000710305.1 Buceros rhinoceros silvestris | reverse complement strand
CAGACCGAAAGCCCAAAGTTCTGCCTGCACCCCCTGGATCGCTCGTCGAGGTCCCGGGCAGCAGCACGCAGGGAGCCGAGTCCTCCCACGAACCTGCCCTGCCGATTGGCCAGCCCAAGAGCAGCCTGAGACCCAGCCGAGGCCCACACCACACCTCCGGATCGCCCGAGGAAACACAGACTGTGAGCTGTGCCTGTCGTAAGTTTTCGTCTAGAACCGGGCGTGATAACTAGCCATTTTCGAGCCGAGAGCTGAGCTCTCGCCTGGCTATCTCCGTACAAGAAGCCTTCCAGCGACGCAGGGGGGGCCCTTCCCCGCTTCTTCCCTCATTTTACTTTCTCCACTTGGAACCAAACCACAAGTAGCAGCAAAAGTCTTCGCTCTTATCTCGTTACTTGGCCACCTGCCCGGGAAGCCGGCTAGAAGTTTGGCCTTGAACAGGACAGATTGTTTATAAACATTTGCTACTCACTACTTTGGGGTTTTTTTTCCTTTTCTTTTCATTCCCCCCTTCCCCTTTCCCTTTTGGTTTGTAATCATATACACATAGAATATAGTTGTGTGGCTTTATCATATATATATTAAAGTTTGTTTCAGCTATCCGAGCAGACCAAGGTGTGAATTTCTTCCTTTCCCTATTAAATCCCTTCCTATCAGGACAGAGGGATTCTGTTAAGGTAAATCGAGGTAAATCGGTCCCTCGACCCTTAACAGTTCCTTACTGCTCTAACTTAAAATTACATTTAGGGTGCAAGAAGTAGCACACCCATTCACTTCATCGAGTTCATGATGTAACTATTTTAGATCATCTCCTCTGTGCAGCCAAAACATGTAGTCTGAACATCGCACTTATGCAGAGATGGAATGGACCACAAAATACTACCTAATTGGAACTCAGCGTGAATGCAAGCTCAAGAATATCCTGACAGATGTTTAACAATCGAAAGCCGATTCCATACTTTCTCTAGGTAGTCTGCTCCACCGTTTTATCACCCTAATAATTACATGGAATATTTTTCTCATATTCAATCTAAAGCATCCTTACTACAGATTAAGGTGGTTTTCATTCCAGAGGAGAAAACAGTAACGACAATGGAGAAGAATTTCCAGTTTTCGTACATTTTCTCAAAGACGAAAAAGTGATGAGGCATGTGAGAGGACCAACTACATACAGAAGATTCACAAAACTAGACAGTGTTCTCTTTCCTGTAACATGCTAGGTATGATCCTCTAGAAAACAAACAAACAAACAAAAAAATCAGTTCACTTTTATCCAGCAGTATAGTTAATATTTACCTTGAGGTACCCCAGCTTCAGATCTTCTATGTCCTTTTTCTGATTGAATTATTATTTCCTGTTTTGTATTCATGCATTTGAGTTTTTCCTCTTAAATGCAGTACTTCACACTTGCCTGCATTGCTATTCATCTTATTGATTTCAGAGACTTTCTCCAAATTTATCAAGAGTATTTTGGATTCAGATTTCATGTACAAAACAAAAAAGAAAAAAAAAACAACTCCAACAAACCCAAAACTTCCAAGCCCTCTCCAGCTTAGTATCATCAGTAACTTTTTAAAGTGTATTCTTTGATCATCTGACTCGTGAATGCCTTTTCACCATGACAGGGTACTATAGTTACTTACTGCAAAGGCAATTTTTCAACTTGATGCTGATAATATCAGCAGTAATGGAGATAGTACTGATATCACATTTCTCTAGCTTGCTTATACAGGGAAAACGACTTTATTAAAATCAAGCTGTATTGTACCAAAAGTTTTCCTCTTACATACTAAGCCTGTCACCCTTTCTAAGAGGAGAAACAGAGGTTTCTTACGAATGGGTCATGACAAACCATACTGGCTGTTTTCCAATCTCTCTTCTGCACATTTTTAGATAAAAATCAGTTGCTAAACTATTCACTCTTGAATCTTTATCTGGAATTGAAACTCAAATCTTCAATAACTCTTACGGAAGAATGAAGAGGCACAAACCCACACACTCACAAACCCATTTCACTGCCCATTTTCACCCTCTAGGACGTTAAATAAATAATGAAATAAAATCAGTGGTGCCTAATTCTTCAATCATTCTAGGATGAATTCTATTAGAATTTGCCTTTTGAGCACATCTATATTAAGATTCCTTAGGCTATTCTTTCTGCGCTTTGGCTCCACTCTTATCTTGTGTCCAAGATTAATTTTATGAAAGTCGCAGGCCACAATGTCTCTCTTTTATAAGGTATGAGGTAAAGAATCAATCTCTGAGAACCTTTTACTTGTTCTCCCTTCTTGTTTAATAACAGATCTAGGTAATGGACCTATCCCTTTGTGCCTCCTCTTACTGAAGATTTTTGGACCATTTCATTGATTCTTTTCTTGTGCTTTGTAAATTGAAACTTATTTTATTCTTTGGAGTCACTGATTTTATTCTTCCATTCCTACACTTTTCCTTTACATTCATCACTAATCATGTTGCATTATTTTTGCCTGGACAACTCTTGATTTCCAGGCCACTGAAGAATTCCTGATATATAAAGTCTAACATTCACTGTTATTTTAACTTATAATAAATTAAATTTATAACAAATTATCTCAACAAAAGGAAAAACAGGACATACATTAAAGATAACCATCTGCCCACCACAAGAATGCTGAGGGTTTTTTGGTGGTTTTTGGGGGGTTTTTTTGGTTTTTTTGTGAGGTGGGGCTTTGAGTTGGTTTTGTTTGGTTGGATTTTTTTTGTTTTGGTGTGAAAATGTATTCCATTGAACTGTTCTTTTCAGTTACTCTCAGTAGCAGAGGACATTTTAGATGTCAATTTGAAATCAATAAACTTTAAAGATGAAAATCAAATGATATTACACTTTTAAAATCTTTTACATCAACTCTTATAAAACACAGAAAGCTGCTGCTCAAAGCCTCATGTCTTACCATATCCTCAGATCAAAGTCTAATTGAGAGCTCCAACTGTGCTGTCTCTTAATCACTGTAAAATGAACTTACCACTATAACATTACCTCAAATAACCTTAAAAAAGATTGAATTTTGCATTAACGTCTGGATTTCTATATGCTTCAGCTAAATAACTATGATTTTATAAAGAACATGAACTTATTCTTTCACCATTTGGAATAACCACTAACTAATCGAAAAACCAGTAATACATTGCAATCACAGAAATTAATTATTTCTTATATTCCTAGGAGGCAGGACTATTTCTCAAAACAGACAAAGTAAAAGAAATCACCAAATGACTGACTGTGGAACAAATCAATGCCATAGATGAAATTAGGATTTTGGTTGAGCAGCAACTAGTATCATGTCTCAGAATCCTAAATGCTACAGTTACATGAAGACCAAGTCCAAGACAAAGATACATTCAAACCACAGGCTGCTTTTCCAGCTTTACTCAGCAAACTTAGATTTCATAAAATGGGATACAAGAGATTAGCCATTGCTGAATGCCTGGAGACAGCAAGAAAATATAACGAGAGCTCATTGATTTATCTTCCATAAACTACCTGCCAGAGTCAAAGTATTAGGACTTCAAGTTACAAAATCAAAACCAGCTCAGAACAGCCAGAATTGATGCAACAGTAATGAAGAGCAGTAGGAAAGTGCTGCATTGTTAGAAGCTGAATATCAGTCATTCCTGTCAGTATTTGATGGAAACTGAAAATCCTACATCAGTGCAATGCATTCTTTCAAGGAATGCTACTAACTATTATAATGGCCACTGTTAAAGACACTCTGGATGCCAAGAGCTCCCACTGACTTAAAAATTGTAATCAGTCAGGACTCTTAAGATTATTAGATACAAACAACTAGATCTGATAGACTAATTAATGCATAATTAATATTTAAAATGCTACCTTTTAAAATTTGTGATGCTAAATTTGAGGCTACAAAAGCTCAAAGTACATTTGTATTCCCTGTAGCATAAAAGCCACAGATAGCATCATCCTACCAACTTCTTGGATATGGCCCTGATTTTCATTTATTAGAATAAATTAAGATACGCAGGTAACAAGTCATATGTTCAACCACCACTCTTCTGTATCCCATATCCCACTCCTCTTCCTTTCCTTATTTCCTCTTTGTCATCCTTCTCCTCAGTACACCAAAGTGCAAACTCATCTCTACAGGGATGTGCCAATTCCCCTTGTAAATTCCCATTCCCTCCTGTACTAAATGAAATCTACCTGTTGTTCCTTTTAATTAAATCAGGGATGAAAGAACCCAAGAGCTTAACAAAACAAAGCCACATTGTAACTTGAGCCCTTCCAAAAAAAAAAAAACAAAACCAAAAAACCCACAGTTCAGAAAATCCCTTCAACATGAAGACGAAGAGCCGAAACACATGCCCAATAGTCAGTGTTGACTTTTTTTCTTTGGAACTAGGTAATGCGACTTCACTGGAGAAGAGTCTTACATGAACTTACATGCTTAATGAAAACAGTGTAGGTTTGGTTGAAGTAGTTTAACAGAGCTCAAACAGCCCCTTGCAAGGGAGGGGCAACATCTCTAAACCAGTATCAGAAAGTATATGAGCACAGGGAAGATAAGAATCCTTTGTGCCACAAAGCAGATCTTGGCTGTCCATGACCGTATCGGCAGGTGACAGGGACACCTTTGCGTCTGAAGAGATTTGTGTTATGACGAGGATATGAGTTCTGGTAAAAGGATGGGTAACTGAAAGTTATGTGGCATTGCACGTGTAAAAGCGAAGATGATGTACAGCTTAGCAGATGTGCCATTCCTTGCATAAAGCAGGTGAAACATCACATGGTGGCAAAGGCATGCAGATCCATTTCAGAACAGTTCAGAGACCATGAATGCATGGTTGGGAATACACCATGAGCAGTTATAGCCATAACTCTTAATTTGCTGCTTACTGTTACTTACCTGAAAAGTTGGCCTTATGCCTTGTGACATATGTAGTATCTGCTTTTCACTGTTGTAAGGGCACTGTATCTCACATAGCCTTATTTGTCAAGCACAGTATCAATCTCAATTTTATCGCCCCTCTTTTCCATGCACCCCTTACCTTACTTCCATTTGAAACTACCTAAATAAAAAAAAAGTCATCTAACTTAAATTCCCATTTCACAGCTCTATGTTTCGTTCTGCTCCTACCTGTCTGATCCATATGAATGGATCACCAGATAGGTATGGACATGTCAGGATGAAGATTGAGCAGATATGTAGAAGGAATTCAGAAGCAATGCCTGTTCTTTATACTCTGATACAATTTACCACAGATGACAGAACCCTGAAATTTTGCATTAAACACCTCAGGCTCATCATTTGTGAAACACAGTCATCGCCCAGATTCTATTCCAACTTTCTTCCTTTTAACATACATATGCATACCAACTGCATGGTCATGAATATTCAGCAATATGCAAGTGTAATGATGCTGATCCAAGTACTGCAGGAACATAACGTCCTTTAAGCTTTTATTAGAAATACTTATTAGACGAGAAAGGTAAAATCTGTCCTAAATGCACAGCTAACTCATAATTAACCTCTGTTCACATCTGTGCCAAAGGAGGATTGATGTAAGAACAATGTTGTTACAGACTGTATATATTTATGGTATGTTAGAGCCAAGATGGCCCCCCATCATTAAAAAGATAAGCCTGTTCACTGTCACTTTTAAGTTTTGGCTTTGTTTTACTGGCATAACTTATGAATAACTTGATCTAATTATAAATAAGAACTTAGAATCAGTACTTAACCTGACAAATGTGCCTCATTTTCCAGGCTTGTATTCTTTAGCAACACAAGCTGATGTAAGTTTTGACAGCTACAGCCACTCCCTCCCATCTTCCTTCAACTGTGTCTTGCCACCTTTTCTTACAGACTAGCACCAGCACCCATTTGACCCTCTACTGAACTGTTCTTGCGTGTTTAACCGGCACAAAGCAAGCCTGCTTAAATTAATTTTTCTTCAGATTTAGTACACAAACAGGTCAGCACAGCATCAGGTAAGATGTGTGCAGTACCAACCAGAAAAGCATCAGGACCAGGAAAAACAGTTAGTCATGAAATTGGCTGCCTTTGAATCTCAACATCATACTCTTATATCCCCCACCAGACAGTAGCTAGACATAAACCCAAGCCTTTCATTTCGATAGGAGAACTGTATATATGGTTATCAACCCTAACATACTGAATGTGTAAGGATAACACTACAGCACTGTAAATACAAATAATGAAACTTTTTGTTGTCCTCCAAAATTTAAAAGAGAAAAAGAAGAATTATTATTAGTCCACTGTGGGACTCATGCAGACTTGCAGATGAGAGGCTACTCTCTGTAAATAACTAACACCACGCGATTCCTCCCCACTCTTACCTTTTCCATACGATCAGTGACTCATAGGGATGCTGGGAAAGTTAGATATGCTCAGTGTCCCCAAACCTCGATGGTTTTATTACTTGGTTATTACAGTAACTTTAAGCATGTGTGAGGACTGATATGCTTTCACAACACTCTCTTCAACCCCGCAACTTCATTAGTATTTTAGAATCGGTTGCACGCACATATTACAAGCGTCAGTTTAGAAGAGGGAGAATGATTTTTCTTACCAGGCAGCCTGAGCTGTACACTGTGACAGCTTCTACAGTCCCTGTGCAATTCCAATGTGAATTTCCCTTCATGATTTAGTTATGCCCCACAGTGTCATGGCCCTATATTAATATCCTTTCCAGGAAAAGTTCTCTTCTCCTTTCCAGCTCCCCTCCTGTGATATCTTCTGTCAGCTCCTCTGCTTAGAGAATGGATTTTTGAATGTATTTTTCAAGTTCTCTTAGAATTCAAATTCATATTATTTCCTTTCTTTTCTAACCTGCCATTATTCGCAAAAAATGAAGATGGTGGAGATATGCAGTGGCAGAGAAAGCATTTTTAGAGAGATTGTTCCCAGGCAGCAACTGATATAAACACAATGAATAGTAGGAATGATTCAACCTCCTTCTGAAGTCTGAAAACCTCCACAGGTCCTCTCTT